>NW_013671798.1:6458-12175 GCF_000517525.1 Limulus polyphemus | reverse complement strand
GCTCCCCTTCAGAAAGAAAATATAACTTCATAGTAGGTTAAGACAAGTCTAATATAGCATTTTGTCTTGACCTATATTACATCCCATGGACAAAAAACAGTAACACAGGTTTCAATTTTTCAAAGTACATTTAGATGCACCTCTCTGATCTTACCAAATACTCTGAAAAAAGCATTAATTTCCATACAGACAACTGTTCAGTCTCCTTTCATCCTCCAGAAGTAATCATTAGTGGAGGGGGGATGTAGCATGGAGTGGAGTTAAGGTGAAGATTTTAAATTTGTTTTCATAGTTTTTCTGAAGTCACTATCATGACTGACTGACTGCTATAAATATAAACATTGCTAATGTAGCTGATCCTTTATATTGTGTTTGTGAGTGGTTTACTAGAAAGAACTATATGCAAAACTTGCTAAGTTATGCCACACAAGAGCTACACACACGCACACAAAACAGGATGAAAAAATAGTGAATTATTACCTTATTAAACCAAAATTAAATGAAACACTAAACAGATTTTTTTGGTTTAAACTTCTATAAGATGTTTCACTTCACAAAACTGTATGACTTTTGTTCATCATTCCAGTTACAACAAAATGGCGTATTTTTCTGTCTGTAGTTCTTTGTAAAACAAAAAAAATAAGGTCTACAGAACGATAAGACCTGCAAACATTCTTTATGGTATAAGTATTTTAAATCAGTTATTTTCCCTAGACCTATATACATTGCAATACAGGTCTTCAGTGTTGAAGTACATAAAACAATTCACCTTGGGGCCCATTGAAACAAAGCGATGTAAAATCAGATCTCGGTTAAAATCATTGACCTGTTTTTTTGTTTTGTTTTTCTATACAGGTCAGGCTAAGACTTGAAAGTCTTTGTTGCAACATTGTAGTTCTTAAGTAGGATTCTACTTTCTTTATCGAAGAAAAGGAGCTTTCACAACTCACACTTGTAAGCGGAAATGTCAATGTTAGCCTAAATAATTTCCAGAGATTTGGAAAGCTGACTGCACTGACGAAACTCCCAATATTTGTAAATGAGAGGGCACTGCCCGCATGTCTAGAAATGGTTGCTTGTGCAACTGTTACTTCTGCCTTTAGAAGGCTCTTATCTATAGAAAGGGTACCATCATATTTGACTGCCCAGGAAATTACTAGAAGCTGGGTTTAATGCTTGCATATCTTAACTTTACGAAGTTCTTGGAAAAAATTAACATTATAGTAAATTAAAAAATGAATATTCATAGTAATACATAAATATATAATAACATTCGGACTACGGATGTGAATATTTATAACATTAAGTTATATAGCAATGAAACAGAATAAACAAAAAAAGTTTAAAATAATTAACATCGGACAGAAAACAAGTTATAAATATAAATTAGTCTTGTTCTCATTGCAGTTAGTTAGGCCTAAGATTTTTATATCATCAGCATGATTATGCCCCTGTTAATATCCTGAATTCCCAGTTTGCTCCTGAAGAAGAAAGGTCCACCTTTCGAAAGCGATCGATTATAGGGTTTTTATTCATGTCTGAACGTAAATAAATAGGCATACTAGTTGGAACATCAGTTAGGCTAGACTCCATTAACTTTGTGTAATTCTTGGAAAAGTTAATACCAAAGTAAATAAAAAATGATAATATTAATAGTAATATATAAAATAAAATTCGGTCTGCAGATGTGAATATTTGTAATCTTAAATAAAAAACAATGAAAGAGAATAAACAACAAAAAAAGTTGTCTCTTATAAGATAAAAACATAAACTATAAACGTGTTGTATTTTACAAACTAATTTTACATAAACTTTGTTTCAAGTGCAGGATTTGAACTTTTAAGCTTACTTGCAAATTACTCTAAAAACTACTTACGAAAACACAGCTCCCCCACAGATTTTTTAAGTGGCTCATTAGATGAAACAGAATAAATCAGAATATTTGTAATCTTAAATTAAATAAAAATGAAATAATAAAAAGTTATGCCTCCTATAAGAGAGAAATGTAAACTGATTAATTAATAAACACAAAAATTGAAAAGGTCAGTTGAAAAAATAAATTTCTATGGGTCTTTCAGTCTAACAAAACTTAACAAACACTCTAAAACTCACTTGTAAATACTAAAAGACCGAAGTACTTCACGAAAACTCATTGACAAATTCTTTTATATATCTCGAAACATTCTTTAAACAACTCGCTTTCTAACTAACTTAAAGGGGCTTGACAAAATTAATTATAATCTACGCTTGGTCTAGATATTTCTAAGACTTGCATGATCTTAATGTCATGCATCCTCTAGCTAACATCTAAATGAAACAAATTACAACATTAATAAATAAACTTAGTATTCCGAAAATTGTTTAATTTCGAGGTCTAAGTTCAAGGGAGGTCCAGTTCAATCAACATTTTGATCAACGTATGTTATTGGGTTATACTAGTGCGGTTATATAATGTGAAGAACTGAATAGTAGCCAATGACACTTTTTCTTCACTTCAACTATCCAGTGTAAGGGGTTTTCTGATAGTGACTACAAAGCGCATTCACACCAACAGTATGTTTGAAATTACAACATTATAAATATAGCTTATGATACTGCCCATTCCTAGATTGTAATGTTCCTTGAACAATGCTAATGTACCAAAAGAATACCACACTAAATTGTTCATTCACTAAGTTTTTTTTCTCTTCCAAAATATATAGATGGAATGGCGTCTTGTTCCTTGTTTTCAGTGGCTGTCCTGTCCAATGTAAGTGTTTTTCGTTGGTAGGTGGTCGAGTGAATCCACTGACAGCCCCATCCTTAATGATTCTCTGTAAGTCATATCTATATAAATTCTGGGATTCTCCACAGGTTGGGGTTTCACTAACAAACTCTACTCTGGAAGTTACCCAGTTAGCCATTCTCTGAGAGTCTGCTCTCTCTCGCGACGAGAACTGTTCAGCCATATCATTCACTTCAGTGGAATCCAGTTTTATGTGCAATTCAACATAGCTACCTGTTGTTTTATCACAAGCTGATTTAAGTCTTTTCTGGGTAAAATCAGGTATGACATCTTTATTATTCACATCCAGGAAAGCTCTTCCAATCACCAATCTCTCACACTGGAGGATTTGGTTCCATTATGCCCCATTTACTAACTGAATAATTATTGCTTTTTACTCCTAATATGAGTTTCATTTCACGAGGAGTGTTTGTGTAACACATTTGTGCAAGCCTCACCAAATCTTCTGTAAGTTCAACTGAGGTCTTTTCTTTCATCAATATCCTGTTCCAGAACTTTACTTTGGATATATATTTCTGGTGCGACACTCCAAACGTTTTGGATATGGTGGCTATCAATGCTTGACAGTTGTTATGGCTCTCAGCTGGAAAGTTGCTTAATGCTGTTAAATCTAGTCCTTTTAGGTGGACAGCGATATGGATGGTTTGTTGTTCACTATTCCACCGATTTGCTCTGGAAATGATTTCAAACTGAGTTTGGCATAACTCCCATTGTACCTTCCCAGCATAATCCATTAGTTTTTCGATTGGCCAATGGTGAATTGGCCAGCTGATTTCTAGAAATGTATTTGGTAATGTCATGGCTCGAGCGATCCAGGAAAATCATTCAGTAACGGGAGGTACAGCAGTAGTGGTAATAGGTGTAGACCAAATAAGTTCTCCTATTCAATTTGTTGTAGTAGATGATGTTTTTGGTTGGCACTCTTAAGCAAATTCAGAAACAGGCATGGCTGGTTTAATCTTTACGTTTAATAATTCATTTTCCAGATGTTTTATTCTGTCACTGAGGTTCTTTTCAACCTCAGTTATGCTCACCTCATTGATACTCTTTTCTATCTTTCTTGACTTTCTTGATGTCTTTTGGTATTTTGTTTTGACTTCATCGATTTTGTCATTACAGCCTCACTATACCTCTTCAATCTTATCGTTGCAATCTCTCTGCACTTCTCTAATAGTTTCATCGATCTTTGCTTCAATCAGATTTATTTATGATTTTATTTATTTCTTAAATAGTATGCCTCTTTCTTTTAATTATTTTCTTTAAGTTTCTGTTATGTTCTTTGAATTTTCTATCCCTTTCATATTGTTTTTTATCTCTTTCTTCTTGACCTTCTTTTATGTTTTCTTTTAATTTTATATCATATTCTTCTTGGCCGTTTTTAGATTTTCTGTCTTGCTCTTCTTGATCTTGTCTTGGCCCGGCATGGCCAGGTGGTTAGGGCACTCGACTCGCAATCTGAGGGTCGCGAAGTTCGAATCCCCGTCACACCAAACATGCTCGCCCATTCAGCCATGGGGGCGTTATAATGTGACGGTCAATCCCACTATTCGTTGGTAAAAGAGTAGCCCAAGAGTTGGCGGTGGGTGGTGATGACTAGCTGCCTTCCCTCTAGTCTTACACTGCTAAATTAGGGACGGCTAGCGCAGATAGCCCTCGTGTAGCTTTGCGCAAACTCACAAACAAACATGACCTTGTCTTAATAATTTAATCTCAAGTAATGTTTAGATTTTTCTACTTGACTTCGTGGTCACCATCTTCAACAGTTGAATTTCTATTTCAAATATATTTAACAAAGTTCACTCCATGTATGCTAAAATAAATGAGTTTATTTCCTTCAAGTTTGAATATTTGTACACTGCCATAAATTGCTGTAGGCCTGCGTTACTAGTGACGTTAATTACGGTAAAACAAATTAACTTACTTATACAAAGTAACTCAGTATGCATGATAGTAAATACAGATCCAAATACTTTGTGAAAACACACTGATTGATTCAACTCTCTACCTTGAAATAACCCTATCTATTATGAGTATCTTTCAACTCCCACTCTTCAATTCACTTTCTAGCCTAATGATGCTTTACAGAACATCGTATTTATAATCTACACTTATTCCAGATATTTTAAAGTCTTGCTTGAGCTTAGTATTATGTGCTCTCTAACTAACATCTAAATTACAACATTATGAATATGGCTTAAATAATCGGGTAACTGATTTCGGCCTGATCAGATGAAAATAACTGAGGTTTAGCCATTGGTCGATACTTCAGCACATGCATAGCTGAAATGTTGGCAGAGTACTGAATTACCTGGTTTGGAGCACGAGAAAAGATCCACATGGATCATGAAACTAATATAAATAACCAAATGTTCTCTGTGCTGTGTATTGTTAAGTGCGTGAAGACATGCACTTCATTATATCACCCCCACAGAACAATGGTTTTGTAGAAAGTATGATACAGACTATTAAGTGTATGCTTACAAAGTTTGCCAACCCAAACTGAACTGATGTGAATGAGCACTTACCATACATCATTAGAGCATACAGAGTAACTGAAAAGAAATCCACAGGCTGTATGATGAGCATGCTCATTTTCAAGCAGAAGCTTCTTGTCAATGTAATGCGTGGCTCTTTCCATAGAGTTGATGTCCCACAATGTCCACAATAACATTTGGAGTTGTTATGTCTTCATTATATGGCATGCATGAGTTTGCATGGCAACAGCTAGGAAAGGTGCCATATGTAAAATGTTCTACGACAAGATAGTGAAGGAATGGGTGTACTTGTTTGAAGACTGGATATAACATTGGTATGTGTCATTGGCATGGAGGCAGCTTGATTCTGTTTGGACAGGTCTGTACCCCATACTATAGAAGGCTGGTCAATTGATATATCATGACATCAAAATATGGACAGTTTTCACGCTTAAAAT
>NW_013671798.1:0-5516 GCF_000517525.1 Limulus polyphemus | reverse complement strand
TGCTTAACTTTTTTCCAGGTGTATATATTGGCTAATTTCTGCAACTCATCGAGCGTTTCCAAAACAAGGACCAAAACTCTCAAGTAATTGGTTACTGTGATGGTGAGTTCTCTGGTTTCCCTCTCATTTATACTACTACACTAGGCTGAAGTAACGAATCTTACATTAAAGTGCCGATTTGAGATGCTAGCATAAGCTTTTTAGTAGCCTTTACGGTGTTATTAACTCCGCGTCAGTAACTAATCACTGTCAAACTCATGACTAGCGTTTTTCTCAGCGTCCTCGCTGTAGCTTCATTTTTATAACTCTTAACTCGTGATTATCAATACTAACTAACCAGTTAACTGTGCTTCCCCTAGTTCTTGACCCAATTTCGTAATACAGACGTCCTTTACTTACACCATTTTTTCACATATATGCACCACACTCAGAAACTTAAATTTATTTAGTTTCTTTCTTAAACAAAAGACTGAAGCAATTGTAAAATTCCCCCAAAAACATCCAATTGCTCCAATACAAACCCTTTAACAAAAAAATCACATGAAATTACAAAAATATGAAATCCTACCATTTGTTACTTATAATGATTTATAGCAATGCCTTAATAAAAAAACACTTCTTTAATAGAAGAACCTGTAATTAAAGAAATCACATATACATACACATCAGCATAATAAAAAGTAACGTACTCTACAATGATTAAATGACAAGTATATAACTGAAATTATTACAATAAAAAACATTTAACACAAGATGTCAAACCATCTTCCATACCACAGAGGGGAGGGAGTATGCTGTGAATGAGGGAGCATGCACGTAAACTGCTGGGCCAATTGTAGGCAGGAATAAAGAAACAAAGAGAGGCACCTTCACATTGATAGTAGTCGAATACTACCACATAAAGGACCTGTGCTTTATTCCAGCAGCAGCTAAGAGTACAGGCCCCAACCACTGCTAACAATAATTATTCATCATCCCACTCTACAGGAGACTCATCCTCAAGTGTCACTGCCAAGCAATTGGCACACAATGGACTGAAGTCTGGGCCTTGTGCAACAGGAAGGAAAACCAGCTCAAGCTACGACAATTGCAGCCATCACAGCTAGAAGAAGTCTACCAGCTACAAATCAAGTTGGACTAGGTCTGAAAGGCTTTGTCAAAGGCAAGAGAAAGAAATCACAAATATAATCACCAAGATCAGTAAACAAGCGACTGCTGCTCTAGAGCAGTAGTGCAGAAACGTTTTATTAAGTGCACCTTTTTCTAAATATGTGTTTTGTTGCACTTACCTTTCACCCCATATAAAAATAAAACAAGTGTTAAAATGGTACATAGCATAAGGCAAATAGTTTCACTTTACTCTAATTTAATATGAAGTATGGAATAAAATAAGGTCCAATCTTACCTGAACTATGGATCCACAACTCTACCCGTAGATGGAGATCACTGTTTTGTTTTGATTGCTGTCAGAACGAAAAATGCTGACTTGCACAGGATTGTTGACGTGAAAGGCAGAAGCAGGTCCATTGCTTTTCTTGACAGATCGGGGTATTCTTTCCAAATTAACAACCAGAAGTTTCTAAGAGAATTTGATTTGAATTATGCCATCTTTATCATTGGATAGTTTTATGAACTTTTCTTAAGCAGATTCTCAGTTATGCTGCAATTAATTTGATTTCAGATGCAATGGCGTTCTTCTCTCGATTCTTGAGTATATAGCGAAAATATCTGCCAATTAACGAAGTACTAGAAGTCACTTTTCATCCGTAAAACGCACTGCTAGTGTAGGATTGGAGTCTAAGAAAAAATACAAAGTTCGTTTTTCAGCTACACAGTACGGTTGTGTACCTTTTCCCGAGACATCCAGCGCTTCTCTTTGTGTAGCAGGATCTTGTGGTACGTAGATCCCATTTCTCTACACAGAATGGGAAACAGCTTTCTGCTCAAAGCTCGTGATTTTACAAAGTTTACAACCAGCATTATCTTGTAACACTTTGTTTGTTTTGGGCTGCAATTGCTTTGAAGCTAGTGCTTCTCTGTGTATGATGCAATGTGTAAATGTTACACATGGAGCAAGAGCACTTAGTTTAGCTCTGTACCATTTCATGTTTCTCATAAATGCAGCTGCTCAATCAGTGTATATCTTAACAAAATTAATCCAAGAAAAATTGTTCATGGTAGAGAGGATGTCTTCCCCTTTAGCTCTCCCTGCTAGTGCTTGGCAAAGCAGAAACTCTCAAATAATTCCTCTTCATAACAGTATTATACAAATACAATAAGTTGTGCTAAATTTGCAATATTTGTGGTTTCATCAATTTTTATGGCGAATTTCGGACTGTTCTGGAAGCGTATTATCAATTGCATTTTCATGTTATTATGCATGATCTCACCCATTTTTATAGCAGCAGGAAGAACTGACGTTTCTCCTATATTATGTATATTGAATTCCCAATCAAGTAAGATGCTTCTAAAGAACTTTAAGGCTTTTGATGGAACAGTCATCTACTTTTCAAGCAAGATGCTTTGCCATTTTAATTGTTCCACTTGTCACTTGAAAAACTAGATGGTTTTATCCACATATTCAGGGTGATTGGTTTCCAAAGGCTTTGTAAGTTTATTTTGTTTGATGCTTTCATTAGCTAAAACCTGTGAAAAAATAATGCACTACGGTTGTACCTCGTTATTAAAAGCCATGTAAATGGATCCAAATTTTCAATAATTTTTCCTGGTACTCAAGTGCTTTAGTTTTTGGTTTGGTGTTCATTTTACCGACAAAAGCAGTACAAACGGAAGCCGAGGAAGTACTTGGTCTACATACATAGTCATCAATTTGTTGTTCCTCATTATCACTATCATCTAACGATTTCGTCTGTTGGTGTTGTTGTTATTTTACTTTTGAGCCATCACTGGAAGAAACAAGATATCGTTTTTATGCCGCTATATAAGATCCACTTATTCATGTTTTTGACAAACTGGTAAATGTACACTAATGTACAAAATCTGAAAAAAAAACAAAACAAGTTGACAAATGTGAAAAAAACAATCTTATAACATTTCGCCCATCCAATCAACAGTCACACCACTTTTTTGCATGGAATGTAACCATGATTGCGGGTTACATTCCAATATAATAATTTATTAACAATCTAATATAATAATTAGGGTTTCTAGCTTACCGTATCTAATGCATTTATGTGCTCTAATTGAGAGAGAGTATTGCTACCCAGGGTTTGCAATGATTCTAATTACATCAATTTTTTAAACCTTGCACTTATGATATGCACATAGTGTAAACAGCTATTCTATGCTGAATTAATCAAATATCTTCTTTAACTAGCAGCAACAATTACAAACACGTACAGATAAAACAATAAAGACAAATGGGGATTTAATCAAGTAAGTGGAGGAAATAATATGTGAATTGAATACATCCAAGTACGATTGATCTGCGTCATCTGTCAATTCGGTTCCACTTATATAATAAGGTAAGACAATTAGTGATTTACAATTTACAGATTTCAATTATTACCAGTAAACTGCGTGGTGTAGAGTTTTTAGACAGCCAACAAACACTACTCAGAAGAAAAAAAAATAGATTTATTAAGTCTGGAGTGATAAGACTTTTACACATTTGTATGAAACTGTTCGAATACAAAACTATGTATGTGTATATCAGAGGTTATTTCTATGGTGAAAAATAAAAAGAAAGAGAGCTAAATACACAAAGTTTCGATTGCGTAGCCTCTCTTTTTATTTACTTTGCAGCATGGAATTAACTTCTATTTGTTTCTTTACCAATCCGCACGGTGGCGGCCTGGCATTGTCAGGTAGTTAAGGCGCTCGACTTGAAACCTGCTGGTCACGGGTTCGCATCCCCATCCCACCAAACATACTCGCCCTTTCAGTTGTGGGGGCGTGATAATGTTGTGGCCATTCCCACTATTTGTTGTTAAAAGAGTAGCCCAAGAGTTGGCGCTGGGGGATGGTGACTAACTGCCTTCCCTCTAGTCTTCCACTGCTAAATGAGGGATGGCTAGCGCATATAATCTTCGTGTAGCTTTGCGCGAAAATCAAAACAAACAAACCGTACACTGACTAAACAATTCTGGATACATCCAAAAAGATATGAGAGATATACTAATAACAGCAATACAAATACAACATATCCGACACTTAAATAGCAAGATCAAATAATATATATACAAACTCACAAAAACAGAAGCCTTCAAAGAACAACTGAAGAAAACATTTAAAAGACATGATGAACCAGATATGAGCACCCACTATTTTAATACAGTAAATCAGTATATTGAACAAACACATTTATACACCAACCTCCCGGGTTGAAAATATTAACCTACAAAATGAACATCAAACTAATAATAACTTCTTGGAGAATGAAATTACAAAAACTATCACTAAAACACAAGTACTTCTTTCCATCAAAAATGCGAAAAACGAAGCACCGGATGAAGACAACATACAAGCCATCCTATTTAAAAAGGCACTCAGAAAATGCTTGATGATATCACAATTCTATTTAACCTATCCTTAAATTTAGGTTATATCCCAGCCTCTTGGAAGCAAGCAAATATTCTTATGTTTTTAAAAGAGGGTAAACCAGCGAATAAAACGGAGTTATAGACCAACAACTTTAACAAATTATATAGGCAAAAGTTTAGAAAGAATAATTAGTAATAGAATCTCAACATTTTTTGAGATAACGTAAAAATTACCTGAAGTGCAAAATGGTTTCAGAAAATTTCGGCAAACTATGGATCATCTAGTTATACTAACTGAAACCATAATTGATAGCTTTAATCAAGATAAATGCACTGTCGCCTGCTTTCTCGATATAGAAAAAGTATTCGACGCTGTATGGCATAACGGATTTCGATACAAAATGAAACAGTTAGAATCACCGAAAGATGTTATTCACTGGTTGTCCAACTATTTAGATAATAGAAAATGTGGAGGGCACCTACTCAGAGTATTTTACTCCTGAGGCGGGTTTTCTCCAGGGAGGGGTAGTTAGCCCCATTCATTCTTATCATGTATGTAAGCGATACATTAATAGACCTAAAAATGCACCAATACAACAACCAGTGTGCAAACAGTTCGAAATCAAATAATAGAATATTGCCAGCCCCCCAGTGGCACAGCGGTATGTCTGCGAACTTACAATGCTTACTCCACAGTTTGTGTACCACGGAGCCCCTGTTAAATGTTCTTTCAGGGTTGAAGTGAATGCGAAATTAATTAGGTCTCATGCTTACCATCGAGTAAATTGTGCAAATTTTGTATATTTTTGAATTAAAGAGTGATTTATAAATATTATATATATATGTGTGTTTAAGAGTAATTTTTTTCATTTTTATGTATCTCTGTTTTTCTTTTTTTTTTCTGTCTGTGTTTGTATTTACTTATGTTTCCGGTGGGTGAACTAGTCTGCTTGTACATACTTTAATATAAAATAGTAATTGTGTGTGTGTGTGTGTTTTTAAGGGTGTTTTAAG
>NW_013671797.1:54856-57912 GCF_000517525.1 Limulus polyphemus | reverse complement strand
AATATAAAGTCTTCTTTCTCGTCTGAAACTTCTTCGATATGTTATGGAGGGCTCACGATGAGCGAGTTGATTACGAGTTGACGTAGGTATAATTCACTTAACGGGGAGCTAGCTAGCTTCGTTATTCACCAGCCACACACGTCGAGTTTTCCACGATGAGTTTATATGCTTCGTAAAAATCCACTTCGAGAATCCACTGAAGTTAAATTATTTTTAATGTTCGAACTTTGTAAAGGCTTCTGGTCAAATATCTAACGTTTTCCTATTGATAAGCGTTATGACAATCACAGTTATAGCTTCTGGAGTTTATAGCACACAGACCATAGCAAACTAATAATAGATACTCTCCTTTCGGCACATCACGTTGGTTATATTTATAGCCGTGTGAAGGTTTTCTAGAAAATTCAGCTTACGTAACAATACAATTTTAAGCGTTTACGTACATACATATATTGTTGATTCTTACTCTCGAGAATCTTCTACAACTTTGGAGAATAGGCGGGAGTTTTGCAATGCATATATAACAGTATAAGCGATGTATGTTTCTAAATATAAATTTAATTCAAACAAACGTCAATATTAAACAAATATATAATAATAAATTCGTTACACATTTAGTTCTTGACACTGATAATTTGAAAAAGCATTGTAGTGAAGTATTAATTTAAGTTTTGTTTGTTTTGAATTTCCCGCAAAGCTACACGAGGGCTATCTGCGCTAGCCATCCCTAATTTAGCAGTGTAAGACTAGAGGGAAGGTAGCTAGTCATCACCACCCACCGCCAACTCCTGGACTACTCTTTTACCAACGAATAGTGGGATTGACCGTCACATCATAATGCTCCCACGGCTGAAAGGGCGAGCATGTTTGATGGGACGGGGATTTGAACCCGCGACCCTGAGATTGCGAGTCGAATGCCCCAACCACCTGGCCATGCCGGGCCATTAATTTAAGACAATGCTAGTAATATAGATAATAAATTAAAGACAAGACTGTCAAACTTTGTAACAAACCGTTGGTAAAACTTTTTTTATCAAGACACATATTTTATTGACTACTATGATGAGATACGCACCACTAATTATAATCCTGTTGTATGAGTTTTTATTGGTTGTGTTGCATGGGTTTATTCTGTGAAAATTTTAAGCTTATGGGAGCACACATTTAAGAAAAATAATTGATTGGTAATAAATACCGATTTAGAATCTTCCTCTACTTCCTCCTTCTATATTTTCAAAGAAAAAGGAATGAAACAGGGCTTCCTCGTGATGATTATTGTTATTTTCACGTCTTTGTATTATAGACCATTACAATTTTACATCACTGTATCGCTCTTTCGCGTATTCTTTGCCTTTTTAATCAATGATTATGTAGTCATCCTCCGGCTGAACTTTGTAGTTAAGAAAATGTAGTCGTAATTAAAAGTGCGACATTTATAAATAACGAACAAGAGAGTAACAAAGTCGTTATGCACATTATAGCCCAACTTTTCACGCTTGCTGTCTTAAAATAAATAATTATTTGGATGAAAATATTCTACATATAGATTATCTATTGTCCCTCTTGAAAAAAATATTGTAAATTATACGTTCGTCACAAATTTTAAGAGATACCTCGGAGTACATGGTTGTGGTAGAATTCAAACTGTTTTCGTTAAATCAAAATCGTGGCAGGAATTTTGGTATTCACCTCGGGGGATTACCAGGTGTGCTTAGAAGCTTCTGCTTTTCTTCGCTCCACTCGTGATGGTGGTGTGGATTCCAGTGGGTTGAGCTTGATAGATGTTATGTTGACAGGATATGTTTGAGAGTATCTAAATAAGCACTCGAGGGAGCCATGAAGAGTTGAGACAAAGACAAAAAAGTGGGGGAGATCGAGACTTGACAAATTCAAATTCAGGGCGGCGGGGATCTATAAATCCAATGCCGGAGAAATTTGCAGTGGGGGGAAACGGGAGTGCCCCGAGAAACCCACTTTCACGGAACGATCGCTGAAAATCTGTTTTCGTGTGGACTATAAACATGGTGAATGCAGTGACGGTTTGCAATAAAAATTGTTTTTCGACTGTGGTGCACATTTCCAAAACTTATTTGACATTCGAGTACTATTTATAGGTTTATTTAGTCCCTATTAGTAAACATATTATTATTTTTTATTAAGGAATACTCTTCAGGCTCGATTTTTTTGAAAAATAAGTGTTATTATTATTAATATTTGACATTATATTACACATCTATAGTATCTATTTTCCCACCATAATTAATTTGTAAGAGCGACTTCTGGCTACATGTACATGGTTTGATGGAATGAACTTTGTTTTCGTATAGAGACAGTTACGTAGCCACCCAGTAACACAGTGGTATGTCTGCGAACTTACAGTGCTAGAAAGCGGGTTTCGATACCCGTGGTGGGCAGAACCCAGATAGTTCTTTGTGTAGCTTTGTGCTTAACAAAAACTAATTTCTAAAAACGAATTTGACATCAAAATATTTTTGTTTGGTGTATTTAGTCCCCTTTCTCAAATTTTGGTGAATTTTTTTAAAACTAGAAGTTTTTTATATCAACCTTCGGGTTATCCTTTCCTTCAGAAAATAATGGGTGAAAGGGCACATGCGAGTGACAACAAACATGCACTTTCAAAAAAAACGAGTGTGAAAAGAGAGATAACCATTTAAGTTGGTATTACAAATGTATAGTATTTACTCTCCCCCTGTGAAAGTTATGTTAATTTTAAATCTGTAATAAATTTTTAAGAGCCACCTCCGGGTATATAGTTTTGATGGAATATACACTATTTTTGTATATAGTTACGTTATCATGGTGCAATAAAGAGCTGCAGTACACTTTGTCTTGCAACCGTCGTGCGTATTTCTAATAACTAATTTGGTATCAGAAAACCATTCTTAGGTTAATTCAATCCCAATTTTGGTGACTTTTGTTCAAGCAATAAAATTTGTATCTCAACTCATTGACAAAAATAGTATTTACGTTTACCCGGAGAATGGTCTTATAATAATATATGTTGTTACGTCTCTGTTCGTTTGTTAATTTCCCGT
>NW_013671797.1:49837-54666 GCF_000517525.1 Limulus polyphemus | reverse complement strand
TATCTCTCTTCAATCTGCTATTATTTATGCAGTCACTCCTCCTCTCCGCTTTATTTGCCGGGCTTATATACAAAAATAGAGAGCGTCTGGCAAACACTAGAGTTGCCAGGAACAGTCATGATCCTTCTAGAAACTCATGACGTAACACTGCCTCTTCCTTAGTATTGTTCGTCCCGAACAAGAGCCACTTACATTAAACCAACAGATAATTAACAATAACTTGATTAAATGTACAGAATTTAGAAACACAAAATTAAAATTCAACAAAGTCTCTTAATTTTACGGGACGTATCTTCTTCCGTACTGGTCTCCTTTTTGTCGGCTTCTGCTTCACGCGCGGTTCATCTGCTCCATCAGGAAATGTCCTATTATCGGCAACAGTCACATCAATGGTAGTAATTTCATTAAGGGCTTCACTGTTTCCCTTCTCAAAACCGGGTAGAGTTTCTTCTTTGACAGCGGCTTTTTCAAGTGACACGTCTTCAGCAGCGTAATTTATTCATTCATTCCAATTGAAATGTCCTGGACCGTGACAACGCAAAGACTGTTGGCATGCACCACCTTTGGCTTACCTCGCCGACCACATTTGATTCGGAAAGTCACGTCTGAGAGATGATCCACTATGTCATATAGGCCTTCCCATAGAGAAGAAAACTCAGGAGACTTCCGCTTGGAGAGTGCGAAGGTACATGAAAAAAAGCATTTCGTTTGCCAACACATTTCAGAAGCTACCTTCAACATTTCGGGGAGCCCAAACTCGACCTAGGGGACAGTTTTTGTCCTAAATTGGCTGAAAATACTTGTGCCACAACGCGGAGAGTCCGTAGGTATATGCAAAAGGCATTTGTCTAAACACATTTTAAAAGCTACCTACGGCTACCTCCAACACTTTAGGGGCCAAAACACGACCCAGGGGGCAGTTGTCGACCTAAGTTTGCTGAAAATGGAGTTTCGTTTGTCTGAACACATTTCAAATGCTACTTCTGGCTACCTCCGACTTTAACAAATTGCTTCAAAATTTGTGTGTAAAAATAGCATATGAGTTCTACCTTTTATTTTCCAACAAGTCGATGCACAAGAAGCCTTTCGTTCAATACCAGTTACCAGAGCTCATCAGTTAGGCTGGATGATAAGCGACAAAAAATTCTATGAATCACTGTTTATATATACAGTATGATACTTTAAAAGTCACACTAATAATTGTTATGAAACTCAACTTAGCTGTAAACTTTTTTTCCGCATTCTTCTTATTTCAGTCATAAACATCATGTATGAAAATTTCATCTTCTGAAAATGTTTTACTCCCTCTCTTAGTCTGTCATAGATAGGTTGGCTGCTCTTACAAGTTACATAAAAAGGGCAGTTTTGAAACCAATATATTTTTAAAATATCAGCAGTTAACTTGATTTTTATAACAATTTAGTGGCATTACGACAGTGCCGACCTCTGTGAAATAATACAGTGTGAAAGAAAAAACAAAACAATAGTCACGGGCCGTTAAACTTGTACTTTTAGCTGGATGTAAGGTGAATGATCCAGTTAGGAGAAAACTAACATGCGAAGTAAAACGGACTCAAAACCCCATAGATAATGTGTTGATTGTTGTGTGAAAGACCGTGGAATTTACATAGACTGTAGGTTATTATTGTATTACTAATAAAATACTATTGTGTTGTTAATCGAGATTATACTTGTAAGTTGTAACTGTTTATGCAAACTTGCATAAGCCCGAAGCGTTGAAAAAATATCTTAAGCATAAAACTAAAAACTAAATCATACGGAAGTAATCATACTATTAGTATTCCTTTGTATTACTACTAAGTCGTACTAATAATACTTTTAAAATACAAATCTAGCAATTCTAGTGGTGTTTAGACTACTACTAGTATTATTAATGTTATACTAATAATTAATAATTATATGATATAGTGGATGGGCCAAAGTAACACGTAAACAAAGATATCATCTAAGGATATTTTTACAAGTTGCAGGTTTTACACTTACAGCAACGAAGAGTTACAGTAAAAGTGGAAACTTAAAAAATTCTTATCAGTAAGTAAATTCAGATGATTTGAATTATTTTTATATTTAGTCACGTAAGAATTGTTACAAAAAAAAAAAAAAAAAACTACAAGTGAAACTACCTAAAAAGAGGGATTGATTCAATGGTCATACAAATAGAGTTTAAACTTTAATCACAAAGAAAAGATTTATAGCGTTACTAATTTCAAGTTGTAGTTTTGTTTCTTTCATTGTGAGCTTGCTATGGCTTACCCTGAAATATGAGTGTAATTGTAGATATAGTGTAACTCAGTTTCAGTAGAATATTAAACTTCAAAATGGTTTACAATTAACAAAGATGAAATTTGAAAATTTATGTGTGATAGTTGTTTTTTTATATATTATCAAAGTAACTAAGCTAAGTCCTGTTATTTTGTGGCAATAGAACTTGATTTATTTACTACAGTTTTCTATACATTTGGTTATTTGTAAATTGCATATATATATTTATGTATATATTGAAAGTACTAATACTATAATAGTTAATGGAATCTGACCTCCTACTTTAAAAATATCTAGGGGAGAGAATTAAAGAGGGGAAACTAGACATATTGAGGCCCATTTTACATAACTACAGAAGTGTAGACTTGTAGTGATCAGATATTTTGGTTTAACTTTAAACATGTTTTTAATTTTTCCAGTTACTTTAACTGTAAGAAGATTGATAAGAATTGGGCAAAGGATATACGTTTACTCTGAAACTTGTGGGTTTTTTTGGTTCAGCAAGTATATAGTATGTAAGAACAAGTGGTAGAAGGATATTCAGTATGCAAAATGCTACTTTTTAACTCTCTCCAAATAATTAAGAAATTATTATCCCACGCTAAGTGTAGCCCTTCCTGTTCAGACACCTTATTAAAAGATTTAATCAATTAAAACTAACACTGGTAACAGCATGTACTATGTAATGGATAAACCATTCTACAAATTTATGATGAACAGAGATGTAGGTTTACCCGGTAAGTTTAAATTTGAGCTTCAAAAACTATACTTATTATCTTCCAATATTTTAGTTCATAATTACCTCTACCTTATCATTTTGCCACTGAAACAGGCTGACCATAGACAGTTTTTTACAGGTTTCTAAGATGTTTGAAAAATTTAATCTCAATATATTTGATTTTTCTAGGCTTCAATTAAAAAGAAGTCTTAAGCCTCCTTTTATAACCATAATTTCAAAAACCCAGCAGCATTATTTGAGCAGCCCTCTTCTGCACCATTTTAAGCAACTTGACACTTTTTCTATAATAGAGAAACAAAATTTACTATTTAAAAATAAGGCATTGCAAATAGTTGGAAATGGTTCAAAAGAGTACTATTAGGATGATACCATGGGAAGAAAGGCTGTCATTTGAGGACATGCTAAGATTTCTGAAATTATTTTAGATGAGAGCTGATTAACTATGTGTATGGATGGGGATCAAAGTGTGCAAGTCATGACTTTTTACAGGTTGCCATTCAACATTGTATTATATATTTGATGTCAAAGTTATCAGCTATTCATTTTACCCTACACTGCTGATTTAGCAACAGTTCATGGTAGATGAGAGTAAATATGAGTTACAATGTACAGGGATACTGAAAAAAAACTGTAGATATGCATATTAGTGGTTATGCAAATACAGTATACACACTATACAACGGACAGAAGTAGTTTTATTCTCCACATGAGCATCATATTGCATTCCAGTTTCTCAAATTCTGAGTTGGACTGGCATCAATTCACAGACATATCTTGAGTACAAATACCTTTG
Organism: Limulus polyphemus; assembly: GCF_000517525.1. Lineage (NCBI taxonomy): Eukaryota > Metazoa > Arthropoda > Merostomata > Xiphosura > Limulidae > Limulus > Limulus polyphemus. Next base: position 50,851 of record NW_013671797.1, on the reverse strand, counting down.
TTACTCACCTGATTTTTTTGTTTACAGCAGACTCATACATTTTACAAAAAGCTTTCCACATATCATGCAGATACTCATAGTAGATTGAGAATTATAGTCCATATTCCTTTTCCAATATGGGGTCAGTCCAATGCACCAAGTTTATGCACATTTAGTTTAGGTGTTAAAGATTATTAAGGTAATTGGTAGAAAGGGTGCTTATTTTTTTGATATTTAATGGTAGGACAAGTAAGCAAAAATATAAATTTTGGCAGGTGAAAGTCATCTTCAGCTTTGGCAGTTGTACTTTTCTAACAGGGTCGTTGACTTATGTAATGAGGTGCCTTTAAATACAGTAGCTGTAATTTTAAATTAAAAATTGTTGTAATATATATATATATATATATATATATTCCACAACTTTGTTAACTTTTTTTTTTCACTGTACCTAAACATTTAGTTGAAGCCATGAGGGTTCAGGCTTTACCAATATTAACATCTAAATCCTCTTTTTGTGTTATTGGTGTGGGAAAAGTTGAAATTTGTGAATCAACATAAAATATAAGTTGGTTATGGAAGTCCAAATAGGGACTTGTTTTAGCAAAATTATTTTTGTTAATATTGCAAACTTCTAGAATTGTTCAACTAATGATCTGTTTGTTCTGTTCATTTTGATTATTTTTCAAACTTTTTTTGATGGATGTTGAATAATAATGCAAGTTATGCATTTGAATTATCATAATTTGGATTATATGTTCAATATAGCTGGGAACCTACTATTAGTGTGACAGAAGGAAGGATCTTGGCCAAAAATTTAAGAAGTTTAAATTGACAGGGACACTGAAAGATTTACAGAAGTGTAATAAATTTAGAGATTTGTTAACAAACAAATTGACCTTGAGAAACAACAGGCTGATAATCTTAAAACTAACAGCAAATAACTTTTTTCTTAAGTATGTTAAAGTTAAGCTAAATTTTAGCCCTTAAAGGATGCAGATGGCAAGTTTTTGTTGGACAATGAGAGGATTCATTTTT
>NW_013671797.1:44530-49026 GCF_000517525.1 Limulus polyphemus | reverse complement strand
CTCCAGCAAAGTTGAAGTTTGATCGGGAACTTCGGTTACCAATGGATCTGTTAACAGGACACCCACCTTATGAAGAGTTGCCTGAGAATGTGTCAGAGTTTGTGAAAGTGTTATCGGAAAGGATGGATGATATTCACCATCAAGTTCGTTCAAACTTGAAAACGTCTGCTGATTCGATGAAGTTATCTTGTGATAAGAGATCTACTGAAGTCAGCTTTGTACCAGGAGACAAGGTGTGGTTGTATAATCCCAGGAAGACCAAAGGGAAGTCTCCTAAGTTGTCTTCTCCATGGGAAGGCCCATATGACATAGTGGACCGTCTCTCAGACGTGACTTTCCGGGTAGAATGTGGTCGGTGAGGTAAGCCAAAAGTGGTGCATGCCAACAGGCTTTGGCATTATCACGGTCCAGGACATTTCAGTTGGGACGAAGTGGACAATGGAACAAATGACGCTGCTGAAGACGTGCCATCTGAAGAAGCCACCATTGAAGAAGAAACTCTACTCAGTTTTGAGAAGGGAAACGGTGAAGCTCTTGATGAAGTTACTACCACTGATGTTACTGTTATCAACGATAGAACATTTCCTGATGAAGCAGATGAACCCCACGTGAAGCAGAAGCCAACGAGACAGAGACCAGTACGGAAGAAGATATGTCCCGTAAAATTAAGAGACTTTGTTGAATTGTAATTTTGTGTTTGTAATTCTGTACATTTAATTAAGTCATTGTTAATTGTTATTGGTTTAATGTAAGTGGCTATTGTTCGGGACAAACAATACTAAGGAGGGGCAGTGTTGCGTCAGCGAGATCACGTGACTAGTATCACGGCACTTCTTTCTCGAACCTTTGTGAATTGTCGGGAGATTACTAGATTGGGGGTAGTCTGGTATATATAAGATGGTCACAACGTGACGGAACAGTGTAGTAGTGAGTAATTGAACTGCAGTCAGAGAGTGTGTAATTGAACTCGAGCACGTGAGACGTTCGTTGAGAATTATAGCGCGACTGTTGAAATTAAGTGTATCGTAAAGTTGTATTCAGAAAGAATAAACCAGTTTTATTTAAGAAAGGACTTGTGTCGCCAAAGTTTCGTCAGAACGAAGTTACGGAAAATTAACTAACAAACGGAGGCGTAACAATACATAAAGCACTGGGGCCAGATTTGAATAAAGGTCAAAGATAAGATGTACCAGTCTTTGTTTTATTTTTTGTTAAGTCAGCAGACATTTGCAAGTGCCTGATACAATCCAAATAAATGAATTATTTATTTTACTCCTATGTTTAAAGAGAATGAAAAGAGTTGCCTGGAAATTATAGGCCACTTAGTCTTACTTTTGAGTTGGAAAATTTGTATATTATTCAGATTAAAGAAGCTTTACAAAATCATTTATTAAAATATGATATTATAAATGAAAGTCAACATGATTTACCAAAGGAAAATCAGCTTTTTCTTTTGAGAATGTTACTTGTTTTCTGGACAAAGGAAAGAGTGTGGATTTGGTGTATTTAGATTTTCGTAAAGCTTCTGCTATTAGATGCCATAAAAAAATTAGCTAGGAAAATATCATCAGTAAGATTTGGGGAAATGACTAGTTAATTAGATTATAGGATGTTTGGATGGGAGAAACTCAGAAAGCAAAAGGCTGTTGTTAATAGAGTTTAGTCAAACTGGACCCTGTACTAGAAGAAGTTACCACTGGCAGTTGTGGAGTTCAGCATTTTAGAGGAGACTAAGAGAGGGAAATAAAAGATGAATTAAAATTTCAATTTTTCTCAAGGGTGGGTGTGCAAGGACAGCAGGGTCCTATGTTATCTACATATGATAATTTTGTTGATGGGTTGAGGGGTGACCTTGTTAAGCTGAATGGCCTTTTGTCATCCTACACTTTGTTCTTATAGTATAAAGAATAAATGTTGGTGCTTGTCATTTTGATACCTCTGATGTAGTTATCAAGTCTTAGTGTATGGTTATTTTTTTACTCATTCAAGTTTGGAGCAACATGTTTGCATTTAGATGTCACAATTACATGACTTCTTGTTTCATCCTGGACTGTTGATTAAGAAATATTAGATGTAAATATATTTTTTTCTCCTATTGCTTGATATAGATTCTGGGTGTTAAGAAAGTTAATAAAGAAGTTGTGTGCTTGGTTGAAATGGTTTGGTTATATGGAGACAAGGTGCAAAGCTAAAGTGATGTCATGCTCAGAATAAACATTTGCTTATATCAGTGGTTTTCAACCTTTTTTCGATTCAAAGAACTCTTTTGACATTAAATTTGTGTGCAGAAACCTTAACAGCATTCATTACAAAAAACATTACTGCAATACTATACCTAATTCCAGATAAAGTATGTATGTTTAATGCAGCTATACACCCACACACATATATCCAAAGCATGAAAAATTTCTTTAGCCAATTACTTGGGCACACACACACACACACGTAATTAGAAGCATGTTTTCTAAAATAATAAAAGCTTACATGACTGAACCACCTGTTTATGTGTAATTTCGCTCACTGATTTAAAACAATGCATTGACTTGTTGTTATGTTGTCATTATGAAACCTGATGTGATGTAGTCAGATTGGAATTATTTGACGAGTATGTATTTAAGCATTAGAATATGTGGAAACTTTGCATTTTGCATAACTCCAATATCTTGTGGAACTCCTGGATGTCTGTTGAGGAACCAGAGGGTTCTGTGGAACACTGGTTGAGAAGCACTGGCTTGTATAATTCAGTGCTGCTAGAAACTATTGAAAAGAAACATAACTGAAAACTTTTTTGAGAAAGTTCAAGATTGTTAAAACATAAAACTCAAGAATTTGTTGGGACTTTTCACCCATATATATATATATATATATATATGGCTCTCCAGACTTCTCCGTATGCATGAATTAAAGAATACTAGTGTCTTCCCTTATAATAATATGAGTACACTTTTTGTGAAGTGAGGTTCTAAGGTCAATTTCTTAACATAAAATTATCCAGCATTTTTCATTAAGCTCAATGTAGAATTTCTGAACAATATTTACATGAAAAACTGTAGCATTTTGTTATAATATAACTTACTAAAAATAAGAAAAAAAGTTTTGTGTATTTTGCTAGTTAAAGAAAGTCTTTCTGGAAAATCTTTTGAAAAATATATAACCATCATATGTCTTGGGAATTAATAAATATTGAGAGCATTTTTCATGAGTTTACTATGTAGTTTCTTTTTAGACTTGAAACAAAGAAAGATCTCTGCATGAATTGTTGTGCATGTTTCAAGAAAAACTTGAAGACGAAGAATAAGAAAAATTAGAATCTGCAGTTAGAAGAAGAGAATGGTTTCAGAAACTGCTTTATTTACTCTTCTCTACACTGTTATATCTTTATGTGTACTGGTGCCTCCAACAGAATTTATATCTGCAGGATTTACAATTCAACAACTTTTAGGACATTTTCTTGGAGGAGAGGATGTAAACTTTGTTGAATATCACGTGAAAGGAACCACGCTTACAATGATTGCCCATTCTCTTCTTCCTTTAGGTAAGATTTAATTTGAGATTAATAAATTTAATTTAAATTGTCATTCATTTAGTAATAGCAATTGTTCTTAAGTAAAAACCTTGTGGAGAAAAAGACACATTTTTGTTTGAGAGTTTTTTGTTCTAAGCTTCATTAACAAATAAAGCTCTTAATAAAGTTGTTTGACTTGTTCTGACCTCACAGTTTTAAAGAATTGGATAAAAACATATTCTAAGTGAAGTATTTGTAAAATTTATTTTTTAATCATAAAATGTACCTGCTGTTAGATAATTTTATGGATGCAAAAAAATTATGTTTGGGTTGGGTTGGCCTTTTTGTTGGGTGACAATGATGATCTGAATGACCTATCATCTTATCTTTTAATACATGTTAATATATTTTGTAAGAATTAAAATTTGTGAACAAATATTTTATATCCATTCAATGAAAGACATATGTATTCATTTCTAATAAGTTATATTGTGATTATACATTTAACTGGGACATTTTCATGAATTTAAAATTTCAAAAAAGTTTTGAATTATATAGCTCTTTTTTTTTAAATAGGTTTTAAAGTCAATTTATATGTATAACATTTTTTCATCATCATAATTTCATCTTTAGCAGATATTTGTTGAAAATACTAAGTTCATATATGGAGCTAAACATGGTTTGAGTGAGATGTTAACAATAAGTGTATTTCAGCTTTTATAGTTTCCTACTTGTTCATTTATCCTGAACTTTTTAACTCCTTTTCTTTCTTTTTTTTGAAGTAGTGCTTTCAGATTTTTAATAATTTTTTTTTCTACAGTTTCTTCACTGTGGTTTATTGTAAAGAAAACTTACCTTTATTTGATATTTCTCACAGTTGATTAGGAACTCGGTATTTCGTGTAACAAGTTTAGCTATAGTTAGCACTATTTTGCCTGTTGTGATGCAGGCTTTTGGTGTGGGGGTCTCTGCTGGGGATTTTTCCGCCATT
>NW_013671797.1:21978-44255 GCF_000517525.1 Limulus polyphemus | reverse complement strand
AATGCTTGTACCTCTCCTTTTGAATCTGATAGGCCTAACTTAGACTTTATGGATGTCTTCTCAGGTTTCTTACGTTTTTCTGTATTCTTATTTTCATTTGATTCTGTCCCTGATAAGTTGCACACTGCCTCATTATATGATTATCTTGTCTCCCCTCCTTTTCCCGAATGTAGGGTACATGACGTGCATTTCATTTCTCAGTTGAAGGCTGGTGCCAGCATGCCTTTTTGTCCACCACAGACTTCAGATCATTATGCATTGACTTACTAATCAGGCCTTGGATCCCTTTCTTGACTTCCAGTTGTTGGAGTAATTTTTGCCTTTGTTGTGGGTGGATCCTGTGAATCCTGTCCATTGATCCCAATCTCAATTTTAATGCCTTAGTTTTTACCTTGCATCTCCCATTTATACATATCTTTGTGACCTGTCGATGGCTCTTTTTCTCTATAGGCCTCTTTTTTTGGAGATATTCCTGAGTCATGTATGGAATCCGGAAGGCAACACTCAACCCTTTCTTCCTTGGTTTGTTGTTTGTCTCAGCCTGCCCCCATACCTTTCTCTATACCTGTTTCCTGTCCTTCACCCTCCCAGCCTTTGCCTGTTCCTTATTCCAAGGGTCCTTCGGTCCATTGTTTGGCTTGCAGTTGTACTCTTTACTTCCAACAGTTTCAGTGACTATCTGGTGGCATTCGACTCAGTAGAAGCAAGTTTCTTCAATTTGTTCACCTGTGGCATGCGTTTATTCATGGCTTGTGGATGATCAGGGTTTGTTTCTCTTTGTTTCCTCTCCACTCCTCCTTTGTTCCCCAGTTCCAACATTCTTCCCATTACCTCAGGATCCCACTACCAGTCAGCATCTATCTGAGGCTGTTCAGATGATTGTCACAGGGTGCTGTCGAGTCTGTTAGCCAGCCTTTCCAAGGTTTTTATTCCATCTCTTTTGTTATCTCTAAGAAGACCTTGGGACTTGTGTCCTGTGATCACTGTGTCCAGTCTTAACCAATTTCTTAATCTTCCCCACTTTTTCTTCAGTGGGACAGCGTTAAGTCTTCAGATTTACAACACTAAAATCCGGAATACGATTCCCCTCGATGAACACAGCAGATAGCCCAATGTGGCTTTGCTATAAGAAAACGCACACACTTCCCCACTTTACCATGGAACCTTTTCTTACCCTTAGGTGTTTTTTTTCCAGATCTGTGGATGACCAAAGTAGATGTCTCAGGTGCTTACCTCCATATTTCCATTTCTCATCCATCCCAACCTTATGGTTGGTTTATTCATAATGGGGTTGTATTTCAGTTTAGTGCTTTACCTTTCAGGCTTGATTCAGCACTGTATGTGTTTTATCAAATGGTCAAAGCTTTTGCTTGACTTGTGCATATTTGGAGGTTGTGCATCCTCCACTACATGGATGACTGGCTTCTGTTAGCTTCTTCCTAACTATTCTCAACATACACTCCTCTGCTATTAACAAGAGCAGCTCATATTGGTTGGATTTTCAAGATGTAGAAGTCTTTCCTGATTCCTACCCACTATCTTGTCTATTTGGGTATGTTTTTCAACATTTATCTATGTCATGCCCAATCTGTGTTTGATGGAGCTTTCAGTTCTCCACACCCTTTCTTCTTCCTCTCTTTCTGTACATGAGGTTCTATTGCTTTTGAGGACTTGATCTATTGTGGAAGCTCTTATCCCTTTGGGTCGTGCAGATATGCATTCTCTTCTATAAATTGGTTGTTGAACAGGGAAAACTCTATGGCTGGGGTACCACTTCCTTCTCCTTGTTGAGATTTGCATCTGTTTATTGATGCTTCTCTTCAGGGTTGGGGAGGGGGGAGTGATCAACAGAAGGCTTTCAGACAATTGTCTCAGATAGAAATGTCATACCATATCAGCATCTTGGAGCTTCTTGTGGTATGATGTGCTTTGGATCATTTTCTTCCTGTTGTATGGAAAAGACTCATCTTGATTCATTAAGACAATTTTACCATTGGTTCTTATTTCAATTGCCAAGGAGGTTATCTATTCTTCTTCTTCCCTATGTGGTTGAATATTGGAACTATTTAAGGGGCCACAAACTGCAGATACACCTCATAGCGTGTCATGTTCCAGTTGCTTTCAACCTTGTGGCAGATCTTCTTCCTCCACAGAGTGATCCCTCGACTCTCAGGTTTTCTTGTAGCTTTGCATTCACTGGGGTATTCCTCATCTGGATGCTTTTGCCACTTCCTTCAACATCTAGTTATATTTTCTTTTTGGTTTTCAGTTCCTCATTCACAGGCCCTGGCAGTGGATGCTCTCAGTCAGGACTGGACTTACTGATACCTTGATGCCTTCCCTCTTATCCGGCTCCTTACCAGGGTGATTTTGGTCATCCATTCCACTCCGTATCAGGTCCTTCTAATTCCTCCTTATTGGCCAGCACAACCTTGGTTTCCTCTTCTCCTTCAGCTCCACACTACCCTCCCATTACCTCTTTCTCTCACTCCATCCCTCCTACATCAACCTTGGTCACCGGTCCTTCATCCCATCATTCACACACTCCAGCTTCACACCAGGCATTTATCTGGTCCCTTACGAGAAGATCCGGATTGTCTCTGTGTGTCATTTCTTTCCTAGCTTGGTCCATTTGCCATTTCTCCCTTGCAGTTTATGAATTTGCCCCCCAGTGGCACAGCGATATGTGAACACTAGAAACTGAGTTTTGATACGCGTGGTTGGCAGAGCACAGATAGTCCATTGTGTAGCTTTGTGCTTAATTAACAACCGACTTTATGGATTTTCTTACCTGGCTGTTTGACCATTGTGCTTTTGTCTTTTCCACTGCAGGTTATTGAGGAGCCTTGTTCAACACCTTCTGTTTTTCCAGGTACCATATTATGTTTTCATTTCCTACTGTCTCCCTTGTATTGAGTTCCTTCCAGATTCATCTAACTCCCCATTAGGTGCTTCTTCTGGATTTAAATGTCAGTATTGTTCTTCACTATCTCACACACTCTCTGTTTGAACCTTTGTTCTCCTATTCCCTGTTTCACCTATCCCTTAAGACTTATTTTTTACTTCTCTTAACCTGTAGGCATTGCTGGTCTGTTATCTTTGCCATCAGCATTTCACATACTCCAGATCGATCTTTCCTGATCAAAAGTTTGGTGGCTCATAAGGGACATCCTTTATTCACATCAATTTTCCTTCTCTCAATTTCCCACCTTTATTTTTGGTCTGATTTGGGTTGGTTTCTATGTCCTATCTGTGTTATATTGTCTGTATAGTCTCCTTCTGTGATTCCCAATCCCACCTTTTCATTCCCTGAACCTTTCCTCCTTATGTGACCTTCTTCTGTCTACCCATACAGGTTGAGTTCATTAGCTTATTTGACTGGCATATTCCTCCCTATCTCTTTCTTCCTGCTAATTGTTCCAGATGTTATTGCATCCAATGTGGCACCCTGGCATCTCATCTCCATCTGTGGGAGGAAATTCATCAGTTGGGCATGTGGACAACACCTCATCTGTTCATCTCCCACTACCTTCATTGGGTGGCTGTTTCAGATCTGGTTCAATTTGTCCTATCTGGAGGATGATGTTGCATGGGGTGAATGTTGTCCTTCTGGCAACCCACCTCAAGGAAGTTCACTACCTGAGGCAGATGTTGTGCAGAGTGGAACCAGTCCAATTGGTTTTAGATTTGAAGTGAACCACTACTTTGGCACATCCCTTCCTACTGTTGTTTGGTTCTCTGATGACTGTTGTTCATTGTGGATTTGTGTACACATCCCCTGTTTAGTAGACTGGTATGGAAATTTACTTCTGTTCTACTCAACTTGAGGTGAAGACGATGTGGACCCTCCTCCTACCATGGGTTGGATTATGTATTCCTGATGCTGCCTGGTTTTAGGCTGGAATTGACCTTCCAAGTATGGTCTGTCATGTCATAGCCACTCTACACCACGAGACACATTCATTTCAGCTTTCCCTACCATCTGATCTCTCGCTAGGGGCTCTACTTTCATTCTTATCTTAGACTATGATTCCAGTGATTTCAATGGGATGTGGGGTCAGAACCACCCAGTTTTTCTCTCATTCACTGGATATGCTCCTCCCAAATTCCACCAGTTTATGCAACACCTACTACCTAATTGGGAGAAGAGTATATCTGGTATAGAAGTTGTGCGGTCTCCCAGTGTGCGTTTCTCTCTCAACAGGGGTTCACATTCCATGGGTGTTCTTTGGATGCTTTCAAAGGATGTTTATCTATATTCCTCACAACAGTCCCTCCACCTTTGTGAGAGGAGGTAAGGTACTGTGTCAGAAGCTATTATTTTCCTGCACTGAAAATATATTTCTGATATGTACTTGCCTCCTCTCACCCTTCCTCCCACTGAAACCCAGTGCCTGCTTTCTGTATAACCTCGAAGTGATTGATAGATAGAATCAAATAGAGGGAGTCATGTACAATAAGGTGTGTCACACTCCTGTTGGTGGAGGGTTGTTGCATGATGATTTACATGTGAAGACGCAGTAAACCACATTGATTGTGTGTGTGTGGGGTGGGGGGGGGGGGAGTTTCAAGGCTTGTGGCATGCAAAAACAATTTTATACATAGATGGTAGAACTGAATAAGAATAACTTTTATGTGAGTGAGGTAAGTACTTATTGGAAATATATTTGTGACCTTTGTGACCATTGTCTTGGATAACATTTAGTGGTAACTGTAATGGGTAGGTACATTTTATAATGACATCACCCAAAGAAGTACGCTGTTCAAAACTCCAAATAAACAAATAACTCAATATATAAGTATTTTACTGGACATTTTTTTAAATACAGTTTAACAAGGTCTTCATCACACATACATTCTTTTATTTTGACATGTGATTCTTAGTTCTATAGATGGAAGGGTCTAAGTTGTCAGTAACATATGGTGATCCACCAATCACTGACAGTATTGAGGTTACCCAACAAAGAAACCAGTCCAACCTAAATATATGCTTACACCTTCATAAAGTTATAATAAACAAAATTTACAAGTAGTAAAATTTCCATTGCATACTCCCCATGATCTCTTATATTTAGGATTTCATCTCCAACTTTATCTTTTTACCACTCACAATAAATCTTTCATGAGCAATTCAAGTTCCTAATAATTCTGAACTCCAGAGTCAAGTCATCTCTTGATCTTCTATGTTCTAGAAAAACAAGCTAAAATCTGTTAGTCTATCCTTAGCTTAAACGTTTCAAACCAGAATTCATTTAGGTAGCCCACCTCTGAACTTTGTCAAAAAAATCTATCTTTTCTATGCTAAAGCGAATAAAGATATCCTAAATAGAGTAGAGAAGACAGAGATAAAGAAGTGTAAGTTGTGGGTAATGGCAGCAGGATTTAAAGAGGAATTCAAACTTTTGCCTGTAAGGAATACAGTAGCTAATAATGACTTTTAGGAAGTGGGAAACAGTATTAGGTCTAGAATTAGTGGATTTAATTGTAATGAGCAAGTTATATTAAACAACATATTTGAGCCTTTAGCTTGTGTAGATGAGGAACTATGGGAGGGAAAGAAAACAAAGGAATAACTAGAGATTGTAATGAAATACTTGAGGTTAAAGTTATAGGTGATTGTTTGCTATGGCATGTGGAAAGTACTGTCTGTAGGGAAAATAGGGAAAAAAGAATTAGATTATGCTATTGAGGGGCAGGAATGGAGGACAAACAAATAAAGCAAGTGATATAGTAAAGGGTATAGTAGTGAAACAGTCATGGTTATGCATATAGGAGCTAATGATGTAGGGAAAGGTAGGTCAGAGGAGCTAATTGATAAGAACAGGGTGAAGGCACTTAAGGAAAAGGGCCATAGCTTAAATCTGTTAGGGTTACTGCTGAGACTTAATTGTTGAAGTGAGATTATAAGTATGTCACTAGGGCTGAATGCTAGGCTTTGGTTAATATGTAAGTATGAACAGATTAGACTTATGTCCTATAGGATCAATTTGATGGGAAAAGGAAATATTTTGGAATGAATGGTTTAAAGTTAAATAGGGTAAGGGTTGTTTTGTTTGTAAAGGCTATTAACCCAGCTGTAAGGGTAGTTTTAAACTAGTACTTGACAGTGGTGAGAGCCAGGTGAAACTAAATGCCAAAAAAAAATAAGATGTAGAGAAGAGTGTAGTATAGAAACATTGTATAGAAATATTTTTATGGGTAGGCTAAATTGTTGGTATTGTAATGCTAGAAATATAAGAAATTTAACAGATGAACTTAGAACACAAGTTGGAGGATTTTGATCAAATTGGAATAACAAACTAGGTGAAACATAAACAGTTTTGGTGACAGATATTTCTTTGAAATACAGGGTTATAGGTTATTTAAATGGGATAGAGCACCAAATAAGAAGGGAGGAGTGGCTTTATATATATCAAAGAAAATAGCAAGGAGTTTGAATCTGTATGGGTTTCTGTTAGACGATATAGGGGAGAAGGCCTTTAGAGGGAATGTTTTACTGACCACCAGAAGAAACTGATATTAGTGAGAAACTATACAGTGAGAATAAGGTTTGAACTGTAATGAAGTTATAATTATGGGTGATTTTAATTTCAGACATACAGCTTGGGAAATGTAAAGATAAATCTTGAGTGAGACAGGTTTTTAAAAACTGTTCAAGATGGTTTTCTTCAACTGGTGAGGAACCTACTAGGGACAATGATATTTTAGATTTATTGTTAATATGGTGATACTGATCAAATGTTAAAAACTAAAAATAAATAAATAAATATTCAAGATAGACATATCTCTTGTAGAAAACAAAAAGGTGGCTGCAAGAAAAAAGATCAGGTTGGTTCAGAATGACTATAAAGGATAAAATTAAGAAAATACACATATGTATATAAGAAGCTTAAATTGGCTGCTATGATGGAGAGGATTGTAAAAGATTAAGTGAGTTGGTCAAATGGGAAATTAGGCAGTCAAAAAGGAAATATAAGACTATGAAAAAAAAAGATTGGTTGAAAATATGTAAATTAACAGTAAGGATTCTTTTCAGTGCATTGCATTAAGGACAAGTAAAATGTTAGGATGGGAGTGGGACCTTAGAGGGCTGATAATGGAAGACTAATTTTTTATGATATAGGAGGCCAAGTTACATAATTTTATGAATTGTTGCTAGATGGAAACATGATAAATCAAGATGATTGTATAAATTCTGAGCTTAAGAAAAAAATTGGGAGTTTAAAGAATGATAATGCTCCTAGGTCAGGTAAAATATTCCCAAGGGTTTTGAAGGAAGTTAAGGACTGGATATGAGAGCCACTTGCTACTTTTATATTTTTATAAGCATTTGAATTGTGGCAGGTGCCAGAAGATTGGAAGTTGGTTAATGTTACTCCTCTGTTCAAGGAAGCTGATTCAAATTGTCTGGGTATAGGCCTATTAGTCTTACATCAGTGGTGGAAAATTTGTTTTGAATACACACATATATATATAAACCAACTATTGAACTGATATCCTCACCTCTTTGCAAAAAATAGCTATTTATCATGTGTCTACCTTTGAGATTTTGCACATGCCACTAGCCTTGAGTTAGCCCCCACTTAAAATGTATTTAAGCATGATCTACACTAGTGCATTAGTAATCATCATGTGACAATAGCTCTCCACCAATAACAGGGCAAAACATCCTCCATGCACAGTAGATCCCCCATAAGCAGCTGCACTTGAAATTAACTTCATTCTTTTCCTAGGCACTGTCCTGAACAGATGCATTTCTTGAAGTTTAAATTTTGTTCAATGTTGTGAGATTTATGCTGCCTTTTTTTCCAGTGTTAACTTTTGTTTATTTTATTTTGAAGGTGATTTCAGTATGTCACCTTTCAATTAATACATGCTAAAGAAATATGGAGAATTCCTTGAATTACAATCAGTTGTCAAATAACAGTGAACACTACCTCTTCTAGAGATTCTGCCAATGTAGCTAACACTGACTTTACTTTGTGTATAGCCATTGGAGGCTCATTGACTATGGAGGATTTTACTGTAATTTTTCAATGTTTAGTGGATTCGTTAATGTCTTCATTGCCTCATCTCCCTGTCCCTACATCAGGAGTGCATTCCCATTTTTCTGAACCTGACTGCAAGGATGACGATTTTGATCGGCTTTTTCCACCTCCCAAGTTTGCGCTAGTCTCCTTTTTACCTATAAAGGCCAATGTTTCTTCTCCAAACCTCCTTGTTGATTTGATATCTTGTGTTTGTTCTTTACCTTCCCTTTCACCTTTATCTTTTGAATCTTCCTGTCACTTATTAAATGCCTCTCATTTTGAGGATTATTTGTTTTTTTCTCCTTATCCAGACATACATGTACATTCTGACACATTTCTGGTTCATAATTGGACATACTCTAAAATGCCTTGTCCTCCTCAACCCTAAGACTCCTTTGCAATGGCTTAAGGCAGTTCCCGTTTTCCATTTGTAGACTCGATCCTTGGAGTCTCTGTTACCTACTTTGGGGGCTGACCCCTGTTTCCAGTATTTCTAGTGATCAATTTTCCTGTCCTTGCCTTTTTTTCCTTACCCATCTTCTTTGTTACTTATCCCTTCCATCTCCTTCTGAAGCCCTAGACCATGATCCTGACAGTTTTTCTGGCAATCTACAATTAGTACTTTTCAATACCTTGACAAGGGTTTTGTGTTCTGTTTTGTCCCTGTTTATTTAGTTCCTTTGTTGTTGGGACTTCCGAGATGTAACTCTCTTCTCTCTGCTGTTGATCTTTCCCTTTCTTACCTCCATGGTCTTTGTCTAGCTCCTTTCCTTTGCCCTGAAGTCTTTGGTGGTGTTCCTTTCCTAACATCTTGGAGACTCAGACTGAGGTTGTCTGACACCAGTTCCTCCTTTCTTCCTTGGTTTCTCATCTCTTCCAACCTCATGAATCCATGCACATTCCTTGACCCATGAACCCTCCACCTTTCTCTTTTTTTTTTTTTTTCCCAACTCTTGTTGCTCTATTTCTTCTCCCCTCCCATCCAGTTCTTAGGCAAGATTTTTCTCGTCACTTGTCATCTCTTCCTGCTCTCTCCTTTCCCCATTCCTTTTCTTCCTCCATCCAGTCAACAGTGTCTTCATTGTATTGAGGCTGCAGTATTGAATTTTTTGGAAAGGAGAGCCATCAAGAGGGTCCTTTGCTCCTCTCCAGGGTTTCTTCTCATCATTTTATTGTCCCAAAACAAAAACGGGGACTGGTGTCCTGCAATCAACCTTTCTTCACTCAGTCACTATCCAGTGGTTCCTAAGTTCAAAATGGAGGGTTTTTTTCCTTTCCATTTGTCCTTTTTAGTAATAGTCAGAAGCACTAAGTTTGATTAGTTTCATGAGTTGTGACTAATCAGTTTATCTGAACAACTTTGAATTAATTGAAAATAATAATGAGAAATCATAATGGCACGATTTCAATTACTTGGATAGTTGGAATAATTAAAAATAGTAATAATTGGAAACAGTCATTTTGATTAGTTGATTATATATTTTTGTGACATTAATCAATTTAATCATAATTTTGATTTTTCAATTAATTTATATGGTACTAATCATTGTAATTGATGCTTTTAGACAAATTAATCGTGTTCATTGTCCAGATCTAATCATGATGATAATCTAGTTTTTTGTTGTTTTTTTTGGGGGGGGGGACACCAAGAAAAGATTTTTGTTAGTATCTTACTACATTTTTTAGCTGTCATTTTTATTAACTTTTTAATATATCCACTTTTTAATGGTTTCCACCAGTTTAATGTTAGGAATACTGTAATTTTCCTTTTTTTTTAGGATACTTTTTTTGTTTTCCTTTATTTGTGGAGTCTTTTGAAGAACAGAAGTTTTGGCAAGAAAAATTTATTTGGGAGGCAGCAGTTGGAATATCTGTTGTATTTCCAACAGTTATAATTATGATTGCTCTGTACTGGGCTGTGGAAGACTGGAGGCACCACCCTGCTGTCAAAGTTCTAGCACAATATGGACAGCCATGGAGAGTTGTAGCTGCACGGATAGATATGGAATTTCGAAGGGTAGATAAATTTGCTACTGGTACAGGGACTATGACCAGAGTTATTGTAACAGATTCATGGATAATAAAAACAACCCCTTATCGATTATTTATAATTCAACAAAGTGATGCTTCCCTAACTCTTACTGAGAGTAGTGAACATGCACTTTCACACGTCAGTAACACAGGTATACAGTTCCTGACTATTCATGTCAATAGCCACAGAGATCATGTACCATCTTTTGATATCAGGTAACGTAATAAAAAAAATGTATATGCATTTCTGTTGTTACTTGAAGACATAAATAAATATAATCCGTCAAGTTATGTCTCATTCTCAGTTAAAATAAAACCTACATTCTAAAGTGAATTATATATAAGTTATAATATTAAACATATTAATCTTATGATTTAAAACACTGAGATAAAAGCCTTGAATTTAATACTGAAAAAAGAAGCATTTAAAGAGAAATAGAATCTTCACCAAAATTAAAAATTTCAAAATCAGTGTTCATGTTTTATCTTTGTGGAATTTATGGAAAGAATGTAGCTTTGAATGTGCTCGTTATTGTAAGGTAAGAAGGTAAACAGTGCTGTTGCTTATTGACAGAAAAGTATATCTGATATTAGTTCAGAAGAATAAAATAGTTAATTCTCTTTGCCATTGTGCTTCTATATTTTTTTTTAATACCAACATCTGAAATACATTTAGTTCAATGTGTTGCAGCCAAAAATAATGTCAACAAGGAGATTTTAATTTTTTTGTCTATATATTTATAAAATTAAGTATTTCTAGTCTACTTATTGTATTGGATTATCTTCATTAATGCATATGTTATTTTAAATTTACTTTTGATCTGTTGATCGGAAGGTTTTAATACATATTTCTGACAATAAAACTTGGTATATATTGTTTGTGCTTTCTTTTTATTGAAAACTGGCATAACTGACAGAGAAACTAAGTATTTTTCACTGAGCACTTTTAATGTATTGTATATTAGTAATCGACTCATTTTTCGGAAAACGTAGCTTAATGATAAAACATGAGTGTAGTAACAGGAAGCATTTATTATACGCTTTTAAATCATAATTCCATCATCAGTAATCTGGGGTTACAAGACAAACAAACAATATTTGTGATTACAACAGAAATATATATACATAAGAAATAAACATTGAATATACAAATATAACACGAGAAAAAGAAAACTGAGGCACAAGTGAAATAGTTAAAATAGGTTTAAATCCAGTGTAGACTGTGTGTTATTTAGTGATGGGAGAAGAGTTTTTATGTGTAATGTTTCTTTTATAAGAATTTCAGTATCATGTTTGGCTGTTGAAAGAATTTTAAAGTTTGAGAAAGAAATCAGATGTCCTGTTTCTGTATTGTTCTGATAGATAGCAGAGTTAGGAGGGTTCATAATCTTCCAGTTTTTATGGATATGCCCATATGTCCACATGCTCATACTTTAAGGCGACATTTTGTTTCACCAAAATAGGAGACCTTACAGTCTCTGCACATGTATAAGTAGATGAGATGTGAACAATGGGCAGATGGCAAATGTTTTTTTTAGTGGGAAAAAGTTTTAGTCTGAAGTTGGGTTCATATTGAATTTCAGGTCAATTTGGGGATAGTAAGAGTTACATAACTTTTTCAACTGTTTCGTGATAAGGGAGCTCTGTCTCCCAAGATATGGTAAGCAGGTGTATAAGGGAAGTTTGGGTACAGAGGGTATCTTAGGTGGTTTGACAAACAAATTAGTTAGAAATGAGGAAGTTATTTTCTCCAAGAAATGCATAGGGTAGCCGGTTCAAAAGAGAATGTTTTGTATGGAAGTAATTTCTTTGTGAAGGGCTAAATAGGATAAGGCAAGATTGTAGGCTCTATTTAGTAGACAGCGAATAAAATTGCATTTGAAATAGAAGGGTATAAAACTATCAAAATGTATAAAAAGGCCAGTAAATGTGTTTTTACAATAGACAAGCTGAAAAGCCATTAGCACTATGGTTAACAAGAATGTCCAGAAAGGGAATTGAGTTATTAGTCTCAATTTCATGAGTGAAGTGTATAGAGGGCTGTTGTGAATTGAGATATTCAAGAAAACATTGGATATGATCAATATGGCAGAAAATAAGGAAAGTGTCATCAACATACCTTCTGTAGGGAACAGGTTTGAACAGACATTTATCAATCCAGTTCTGTTCGTGGTGACAGAGAAAAGTGTTGGCCAACATAAAACTCAGTGGGGAGCCCATAGCAACGCCATCGATTTGCTCATATAGAGTATTGTTAAAGAGGAGAAGAGAGTCTTTGGTTGAGAGTTCAAGCATAGATTTGAAATCAGACTTAGAAAATCTATTAACAAGAATGTTTTTAGTGAAGAGATTAGAAAGTGCAATATTAATGGTTTTGTCCAGGGGAATATTAGTAAAAAGAGAAGTAATATTGCAGCTAGCCATCACGTGATCTTTAAGGGGGGAAGGGAATTGACTGATTTATCGGGAAAATTGGAAGGAGTCAGGTGTTGTAAATTCATAAATAGCAAAAGGTTTTAAGATGGGTACAAGGAATTTATAACTGTGAGTGCCTAAGGTGAAAAGTATAGGTCGGAGGGGAGTGTCTGGTTTGTGAACTTTTGGCAGACCATATAATATTCCAGGTTGGGAGCCTGTGGGATATAAATTATTGTAAACACAATCAGAAATAATATTTCTTTTGCTTAGGTTTCTAAGAAATCTCTGGGTTTTCCCTTCAAGTTGTAAAGTATGGGTTAATGGTTCCTTGTTTATAAGTTTGAACTTGTTGTGGTTATTAAGAGTATCAAGCTTTTTTTTTATCATAGTCAACTTTGTTGAGGATAACAACTCTGTTTCCTTTGTCCGGACAGATGATGATGATATTTTTGTTTCGGGAGAGTTCTTTGATAGCTGTGAGCCTTTCAGATTTCAGGATGTCCTATGTGTGTTATAATTACAGAAAGTGAAGAGTGCTTTTTTTACCTTAGTAGTAAATAGTTCTCCTGCTTGTTCAGAAGTATTCTTGGAAAAAATAGATTTTATATTCCAGTACAAGGATTCCCAAGGATAGAGGTAACTGGCATAATTGAATTTTGAGGAGGGTATGGAGAAGTTCAATCCTTTAGCAAGTGCTATATATCAACACAATAAAGAAACAGGACATTTGATTTCTCTCTCAAACTTTAAAGTTCTTTCAACAGCCAAACATGATACTGAACTTCTTATAAAAGAAACATTATACATAAAAACTATTCTTCCATCCCTAAATAACACACAGTCTTCAGTGGATTTAAACCTATTTTAACTATTTCACTTGTGCCTCAGTTTTCATTTTCTTGTGTTATATTTGTGTATTCAATTTGTTTATTTCTTATACATATATATATATATAAATTTCTGTTGTAATTATTGTTGTATTGTATGTTTGTTTTGTAACCCTAGATTAATGTTGATGGAATTATGACAATTCTGAAACATCTATTATTGTATATGTAATATTATGATATACAGTTAGTAGTATCATAAATTCAATTTCCTATTTGGCTGTACTTCTTGTGTTCTTAGAGTGAACTCCCAAGAATATAATGATTTGAGGGACAAACTACAAGCACCTTTGGAAAATGCACGAAATGTTGTTGTGCATCGAACTCTGAGTGATCGTTTTCTGGAAGCATTCAGAGCTATTGTCGAGCAAAACTCAAAGTACCCAGTGCCACCAGATATTGTAAGTATTTTATGTTGTCCTGAATGATTCCAAGGTTCACTAGGATTTTGGTTAAGTTTGCTTGGTCTTAATCCTGACTAGTTTTATAGTTACTGTTCATACTATAAAATTAATAAACATGACATGAATTTAGCTTCTCTGTACAGTGTGATGATAGTTAAAAAAATTACTTCGTTAGAATTATAGGAGGATTATAATATTTCAACTTAAAAACATTTATTCAACTGAACTTGGAATAGTGAAAAATATAAGAAAAACCACTGAAGCTATATGTATGTCACACTATTAAAACATGAGTGTTTTTTTAAACTTTATTGATGTTTTTAACTGCTCCAGTTTTAGCCAAGTAAAAAGTTTGACATAATTTTTTATTGTGGTAGATTAATAAACCAAATTATATGAGTGGCAAAATGCATGTACTTCAATGTCTTCATGTATTTCTAGAGAGTAAACAACCCTTTACTTACTGAATTTTAGTATGGAATTTAAAAATTACTCAACATTATCTTGTATTATAGTATACACATACAGTCATATTGCATTTTATTTAAGCTTGGTGTTCTGACTTGGTACACTGTGTTTCCTTGCATGAAGAAGGATCATGGGCTGAATAATTACATTTTTAACATTGGTATACATTATTAACAATTGATAAACTATGAATCATTATATTTAATAAATTAGAAAGTGCATTTAGCTTGTTGGTGCTGTCTTCAAGCATTGATATTGGACACTTGTGTGTAAAAAAAAGCAGTTTGTATGTACTGCTGTAATTTACTGGCTGTTATAGCATTCTGGTTTCACTTAGTTCATTTGTCTTTTAGATACAATGTATAATTTTTAACTTACATGCATGGTATAAGCTTGTACAATACATTGTCAAGTTTATGAACTAAATTTAAAAGTGGAGACTTTATGCATTCAGATGAACTTGTGTGTGTGTTGAATTATGCAGTATGTTGCGTATCTGATGTAGTTTAGATTTATACATGAATTGTCTTTTGTCTCAATATAAACATGAAAAATTTGGTTTCTTTCTTAGAAGTCAAATTGCACAATGTTACACGTACAAGCCATAAACCACAATGAAATTGATCATTAATTGCACATAAAGTATTTAATTTGTCCATCAGAACTGTGTTTTTAGGCAAACTCATATTTCATACATTGTTTATACATATTTATTATGAGTTATACTGATATTTTCATCCATTTTTAATACAGGAGAAAAATATTTTGCAAAAAATATATACATAGCTCTATTTTGATTAAATTACAAGTAGAGTGAAAACAATGTTTTCAGCAAGAGTAATAAAGGAGTACAATATTGTATGTAGCAATAGCTACAGTAAATGAAACAAACTGTTAGAAGTCTTGATATTAGACAAACTAGTTTTGAAAAATTCATGTCCTCTTCACACTTATTTACTTAAGCCTGTTACCCCATTTAGAGCATAGGCCATCAACAACTGTTGTTCAGCTGACTTGACTCTTGGTTGTCCTGTCCACCTCTCTCCAGATATTCCCTGCTCATCAGTCTAATGTCAATTTTATCACATGAAACTGAAGTGAACACACTAGTGTGTCAAAACTAGTTTCTCCAGTATCAAGACTGAGGGTTTTTCCATTTACTATGGTTTTTTCAGCCTTCATTTTCTCATTTCATATGTCCATTATTGCTTTAGGATAATTATTTTGTAATTTGGTTTAAGAAAGCCAACTTTGAAGCATAGGATGACTCAAGTTCTTCTTAATATTTAGTAAGAGCCACTTTACTAAAAACCTGAAATGCAATAAGTGTATTAGTACTGAAGGGTTTCACATATTAACATAAGAAAATTGTATAAATCACTTGTAGTATGGTATTCCTAAACATGAAAGGAGTAGTGCTATTTTTTCTATCACATACAAAAAAATATTTATAATTATGAAAACATGGCTTGTTTTTCTGATTCATTATTAGATGAACTAGTATTGTAGTATTAACAGTTTTTATCAATGCACCATTTATAGACTCAAGGTAATATGATGCATATTATACAATTCTTCTTTATCTACTATCAAATATTCCATAGCTTTTTTGATTTCATATTACAGGAGATTGATAGTTGCCTTGGATGTATGCAAGTTCCAGCCAGTGTGAAGCTACAAAAATTATGTGATGATCCTTTAGTAGGGGAGTGCCAGCAGTGCTTCTGCAGACCAATGTGGTGTCTTGACTGTATGGGGAAATGGTTTGCTAGTCGTCAAAACCAGAATAGACCAGAAACCTGGCTGCAAAGTCGTTGCCCATGCCCGTCGTGTCGATCATTGTTCTGTATGGTAGATGTCTGTCTTGTTGAATGATAAACTGGTTTTAAATGCGCATATTTCAAATAAAAAGAAGAAAAACTGTTGTTACTGAAAAAAAAGTTTCAAACTTAAAATTTTTATTTTGTACCAATAAGTCTTTTTGTTGACATAAAATATCAGCTGTAAAGGCTGCTTGATCCTGTTTCACATCATCTGTTTTCAAAATTTAACTTTTTTGCTGCATGATGCCATAGGCTCTAAGCCATAATATCTGTTTCTATTCATGCAAAGTTCTATATGATCTATGGCATGTACTAACCTTTCTTCCCTATATTCCCACACAGGTGTATTTATCTTTGCTTCACACATAATGTATCCCAGAGGAATCCTCAAGTATTCTAACAGTTATATGTTGTATAGATCATATTTCAAAGTTATGTGATTACTGCATATCTTCAGCAGGATAACATACTTCTACAGAATTTTTGGGATAAATCTTAGGGTTTCTTTGACATTAACAACTTTACTTCTGCAAGTGTATGTTGCTGTTTAGTCATGAGAAAATATAAAATTAAACATGATTCTAGAAAAATCAAAGCACTGTGTGTTGTAGAAACCCCAAAATACATCTAAAATAAGCATTGAATACTGGTTGCCTGTAAAGTGTACACTGCATGTTTGTATATCAAAATACAGTAGAACGTTAATTTCCTGGAAATGTTAATCAACTGAACAGCCATAGGCCTAAAATTTTATAGATAGAAAACAATCCACATCCATTGTGCTGGAATTCTAATCCATATTTGTGCATGTATACCTAGTGTGCTTTACAAGTATGGTAAGAAAATTTTTAAATGCATATGATAGGTAGACTTTTTCTGTATGTTTAAGTGTTTAATAACTGACCAAAATGCGTATACAGTTACTTACAATGTTTACATTTTTATCTTTATTGTGTGTATTGTGTATTTTTGTTATTAGAAGCTTATACTCTAGCTTTACTCTTTGTATTGGTTTCTCAGTAGTTATAGGTTTTTAGTTTTTATATCAGTTATAAGCTGTAACTTTGATATTTGTTATAACTTTTTCTCATAGTATATTACTATCTTTGAAACTGTTTGATTTTACATAGAATTTAATTTATATTCCTGCTTCCCCGAAGAAGGAAGTAAAATTGGTTTTCAGCTGTAAATAAGTTTCATAACTGAGAGCAGTAGGCCTAAAAATCTTATGCAAGTGATTTTTTTTTGTGCTATTAAAAGATGAATTAATATGAGACATAAAACAAAGGATTCTATTATGAAATCATAAACATGTTCTAGTGGCTTGGAAAATGTGTAGTGAAAATTGCAGCATATTAACAAGATATAGAGAACTACATAGGGACTAAACAATGCTATCATGGTGAAAGGGGTAAGGTCTTGTGATGAATGTACTTGATTCTAAACTTCTATGAAAAACATAGCAGTTTCTTTTGTTACTTCTTATTTTGGACTTGTATATCATTTTTGTTTTCTTTTTATGCAATCTTATTAAAGTTAATTTCTGATACAGTACATTACCTCATCTCACATGTATAGCTATTCTTTTTCAGTGCTGCCCTCTATGTGCAAACATTTTTCACATGCTACAAGCCTAGAACTCCCACATACCCACAATCACTGTGGTTGAATTGCATCTTGCATGTAAATCATCATGCAACAACCGTCCACCAATAGGAGTGCAATACACCGTCTTGATACATGTGACTCACTCTATTCGATTTTACCAAACTATCACTTCTCATTAGGCAGTGATCTAGTGCAGATATTTTTTAATTGTTCTCTGTTCATGTGTTTTGTTTAAAATGTCTGTGAAGTAGTGATTTCATTTAAATATTTTACTAGAGTTTGTTTTTTGTAGTTTTGATGTGATAACTAACCTTTGATTCTTCATATTGTTTTTGAATTCTTCACCATTTATGATGAATTCCAAAGTTTGTGCTACCACTTCGGATTTTTGTCCACTTACTTCCAGCACACTTACCCAAGCTTCAGGTTTGGGGCCCACGACTGATGAATTTTTGGCTTTAATACGTCAGGAGATTGATTGTTGTATGAGCCGACCTTTTTTTCCTGATATTGCCTGACTTCCTCATGAATCTGCTGAAGCTGTTCATGACGAGGAGGATTTTGACAGCCTTTTTCCTCCATCTAACTATGCTGTGCCTTCCCAAGCCTCTCCTGTGGAATCTGCTAGGTGTAACTCAGCCTTTTTAGATGTGATTTCCGAGGTGTGTTCCATTTTATCCATTTCACTGATTTTTTTATGATCCTGTTCCTTCCTTATTACATGACATTCCTTCCTCAGATTATTTTGTTTTCCCTCCATCTCCTGACATCATGTTTCATGCTGAGCATTTTGTTTCTCAATTGAGAGTGGTGCTAGCATGCTTTACCCTCCCAGGACCTCCGATCATTTTGCCTTGGTTTACCATCAGGCTGATCAAACTTTTCTTGATTTTCAGCTATTGGAGTCACTTTTGCCTGTATGAGGGCTGACCCTGAATATCCTATCTATCCATTTATCCCATGCACAGTTTTTCCACCTCTGTCTTACTCTTATTGCTCTCGTGTGGTACTTGCCATACACTTCCTTTCTGAGGCAATCCAATGATCTCTTGAGAGGTTTGTGGGGATACCTTTTCCCTCATTACTTTTATGTTGGCGCAATTGTCCTCTATCCCTTCATATGTGTTTTTTTTTTGCTTTTGGAATCTTCTTGGAAGGGATGCTGTCTTGTCACAGGTTCATCTACCATCCACTTATCTTTGGAACTTATGGATCACTCCTTTTCTCCATTGGTCTATTTCTGGTGATATTCTTGAGTGTTTGGAATCATGTGTGGAATATGTTAGACACCATTTGACCCTTTGATCTTTTGTTGCTGATTGGTTTCACTCTGAGTCCTTACACTGTCCTGTTCCTTACCCTGTATCCTCCCACCTTTATCTGTTCCTACCTCTAGGAGTTCAGCTATTCATGTTTCTTGACATAGGTTTCATTGTCGCCAATAGTACTGGTGATAATCCAATGGGGGTATGTTTATCCAATTTTGTTTCCCTATGGCGAGAATTCGCTACAGAACCTTGGGTTATCCAGATTTTGTCAGAAGGACTTTTAAATCTTTTTCTTTTCCCCACCAATTGTCTCCTGTATCTATATCATTTCCATTACCTTGGGATTCTACTACCATTCAGCATCTATCCCATGTTAACCATGCAGTGGGCTTTTTCTCTAGGACTGTGGATGACCAAGGTAGTCACCTTGAATGGTTTTCTCCATGTTCCTCTTTCTCATCAGTCCAGATGCTATCTTTGGTTTGTCCACCACAGGGTTGTGTGTTGGTTTTGCACCTTGCCCTTCATGCTTGCTTTGGCTTCGTATGTCTTTTGTCGGGTGGTCAAAGTCTAGGCGTGACTTCTGCATGCTCAGGGGTTGAATTTACACTACTAAATGGATGACTGGTTTCTGTTAGGTCATTCCCAACTGGAATCTTCACAACATATTCATCTGCTTCTAACAGTGGGTTGGATTCTTAAGTTGGAGAAGTCATTCCTATTACCTACCCAATATCTTATCCACGTGGGTGTCTTTTTCAACACCCACCTCAGTCTTGCCCAACCTTCTCATTTGAACTCTGTTCAGTGGAGCTTTCAGTTTTCCATGCCCTTGCTGCTTTCTCTGCTTCTGCTTGTGAGGTTCTATAGCTTGTGGGGACTTGGGCTTCTATGGGAGCACTTATCCCCTTGGGTCAGGTACATGTGTGGTCTCTTCAGTGGACTCTGCACAACCAATGGAATTTTGCTCGGGATCCCTTGGAATCTCTCATTTAACCTTCCAGAAAAAGGGTCCCTTTTAAACAACTTGCATTGGTGGTTGAACAAGAACAACACGATGATGGCTATACCACTTCCTCCACCTCATTTGGATTTGCATCTATTCACAGGTGATTCTCTCCACGGTTGGGGTGTGTGGGTCAATCAGCAGGAGGCTTCTGGACAATGGTTTCCAGCTGAGAGGTCTTACCATATCAACATCTTGGAGCTTCTGGCAGTACAAAATGCTTTGAATTACTTTCTTCCTTTTGTATGGAACTAACTTGTTATGATCCATTCAGACAATTCTACAGTGAAGGCTTATACCAATCACCAAGGGGGCACCAGTTCCCTTTGTAGTCGAACCTTTGAACTCCTTTCTTGGGCCCACATGCTGAGGATAGATCTTCTTGCGTGTCATGTTCTGAGTGCTTTTAACCTTGTGGCGGATCATCTTTCCAGAACAGAAAAAGTTTATTCCATGGAGTGGTCTCTTGACCCTCAGGTTTTCCAGTGGCTATGCACTCAGTGGTGTACTCCTTATCTAGATGCATTTGCCACTTTCCTCAATACCAAGTTATTTCTTTTATTTTTGGTCTTTGGTTCCTTATCCTCTGGTCCTAGCTGTGGATGCTCTCAGTGAGGGTAATTTTTCCTTTTTGCCAATTTCACTCCCATCCATATCCCACTTCTATGTCCCATACATGATCTTCTTTGTTATATTACCTACATGGCTTCCATCTGTTGTTTCCATTCCCACCATTTCATTTTCATCCCCTGGCAACATTCCTGAGTTTGTTCTCGTTCTCCTTCTACCCTAACCAACTCGTTTCGGCAACTAATTCGATTTGCATATTCCTCCATGTCTCTTTCTTCCTAAAATTTGTTCCAGGTGTCATCGCATCAGATCCAGCACTTTACTTTTTCTATAGTGTCTTACTTCCATCATATGTTGGAGATAATTCTTTGGTTGGGCATGTGATTTACACCTCATATGTTCATCTATCATTATTTTCATTGGGTGGCTGTTTCTTCCTCATTTGGGTGCCATCTTACACCTGTCACCATCCTTCAAACTTTCATGAGGCTGTGTCTGGGTAAGTTGTCTTTTTTATATTTCTATCTTTTTTCATTTCAGTGGCATGTCCCCCTTTCATTTAAGATCCCACTCAGGGAGAGCAATGCCTGTCCAGATATACTTGCTATTTCTCAAATCTGTACTGTACAGCCAAATTGTATACCCATGGCTTATAATGCAAGCTGTTGAGGTGGGGTGTTCCACAAGATTGCTCACAGGTTGCCTCATAATATGTATGCTTCATAATATGTCCGTACCAAACCGTACTCACCCATAGACTTACATTGGTAAAGCAGAAGGGGATAGCTGACTGTCCCTGCTGTTCCTTCAATTCAAGGTTTTTCTTGGTCACCCATTGCACTGTCTCCAGTATTAGCATTCCTCCAAACTCTCCATCACATTTTGTACTCTTCCCCCCCCCCCCTGTTCTTCTAGTATTGGAGTCCTTGACACTTTCCAGTTCTGAGCTGCTGGGGTGGTGGACCATGGAGGAGTCCTCCTGAATGTTATCAATTCCATTTCGTTGAGAGTAGGACAGTGGTGTTCTGCTGGTGCAGATGGTATTCAATCCTCCAATCATGCACTCCACCTCGGTGTGGTGAATCCTGGAGTTTGATGTTGTACCCAGCTTCTGTGTGGTTCTATCCAGAAGGTGAGGTTGTTTATATTTTCCAGATGAGATCTACTTCTGTGCGGTGGGACCCATAGGATGGAATTGCACTCTAACGTCTGTGCAGTTCTATCCAGGGGATGATGTTGCACATGTCTACAAGTAAATATGCTCCACCTCTGTGGAAGTTAATGTTGTGCATAACTTTTGTGTGGTTCTACCCTTACCAGCTGGGTTCTGCAATCGATTTGATTTGCATATTCCTCCATGTCTCCTTCTTCCTGAAATTTGCCATGCATTGGTGACCCAGAGGTTGCAATTGTGCTCCATCATTTGTGCAGTCCTATCTGGAGGATGATGTTGCTTTTGGAGTAGATCCATCACATTTCAGCTCACCCCGTCAATTGAGATCCCTCATCCTACCATCACCTGGAGTGGCTGTAGATTAGAGCTGAACCAATCAACATCAGTCCTCACACGTGTTGGTTGGGTTTCCTCTTCCTCACTCAGTTTACCTTAGGATCTCAACCTCTGTGCAAAGGGTCCTGGAAGTTGATGTTGTACCCAGCTTCTGTGCGGTTCTGTCTGGAGGATGAGGTCACTATATACTGTAGGTCCCGGCCATTAAGCCCATATTTTAATCCAAAATTTTACTCCATATTTTTCAAAGAGGG
>NW_013671797.1:6110-21150 GCF_000517525.1 Limulus polyphemus | reverse complement strand
CCCTCTTTGAAAAATATGGAGTAAAATTTTGGATTAAAATATGGGCTTAATGGCCGGGACCTACGGTATTTGTAAAGGTGATCCACTTCCATGCAGTTGGATCTGGAGGGTGGTGTTGCACTTCAGATTCTGTGTAATCGTTTCTGGAGGATAATGTTGGTTTAGGTGACAGTTCTTCTTCTTGCACTCCACCTCAGGAAGTCTTCACTGCCAGAGTCTGATGTTGCATAGTGTGGTGCTAGTCTAATTGAGTTTGAGTTTGATGTGACATGCCACAATTGCACATCTCTTCCTACTGTCATTCATATGTTTGGTTCTCAGATCTGTGGTTGGTTGTGGATTTGCACACATGTGCATGTTTTATAGATTGGTTTTCACAGTATGTACGTCTGTTCTACTTGAGATTAAGATAGTGTGGAACCTCCTCCTACCACAGGTCAGAGGTTTTATATCCGATACTACTTATTTTGGACTGGAGTTGACTGGATGTATATGGTTCATTGCTCCCTAGCCACTCTACACCTTGGAGCACATCCATTTTAGCTTTCACCACATTCCTACCCACAGATAGTTCTTTGACAGTCTTTCTTCTATGGGACTGAGTTTCTGGTATACTGTGGTTTAGATTCTAACCCACCCGGTTTTCTCTCCCTTTTTTTCATTGTGCTCCTCCCACTTTATGCTCATATATGTGACACCTCTTTTCACACTGGAGACAGAGTATGCCTGGTACGGAAGTGGTGTGGTCTCCCACATATGTTTCTTTCCCAATGTGGTTCACACATCTAATGTGTTCTTTGGATGCTTTTGAAATATACTTCTTTCTATCCTTTGCATCGGATTATAGCTATACATGTGAGAGGAGGTAATGTACCATATCTGAACTTATTATTTTCCAATACTGAAAATATATCTCACACTTCCCACCCTTCCTCCCCACTGAAAACTGGTGTTTCCTTTTTTTGCCTAATCTCGAAGTTATAGTTTGGTAGAATTGAATAGAGGGAGTCACATGCACTAGGAGGGGGTGTTGCACTCCTATTGGTGGAGGGTTGTCACATGATGATTTACATGCAAGACACAGTTGAACCATGTTGATCATGGGGTATGTGGGAGTTCAAGGTTTGTGGCATGCATAAAACTTATTCTCACTGAACGAGAATAGCTATACATGTGAGGAGAGGCAAGTACCTGTCAGAAATATTTTCAGCATAGGAAAACAATAACATTTTATCAAACCCAAGTTATGATCCAATCCTCATGATAAGGATTACAGATTTTATTTTTAATTGGAAAGGATCTTTTATTAGTGAATGTAGAAAATACATTATGATTCTGTTATTTATGTACTATGCTAGACTTCCATCAAGAACTTTTCAAATCAGGCCATTTTTGATAACATTTATCAATAAAATATTTTGAGTTAAAAACATAAATTTTGGTTGCAAGTGAACAGAAGTTTCATGTTTGCAAATAAACTTTGATTCATGATGTGTGTTTTTAACCTATATGATAATTACTTCTAATTAAATAAAGATATGTTATGGTCTAGTTTAAGGATATTTTTGCTCTAAATGAAAAACTGGTAGAATAAACCTAAATTTTTTATTGAATTTAATTAGATTTTGTATATAAAAGTTTGATTCTAGATGTGATATGGAAATTTTGGATTCCTGATATACGAGTAAACTTGACGGTGATCCAGTTTAATAAGTTAGCTATGTCAGTAAGGTGATTTTATGATATATTGGAAATTCAACTGTAGCCCCTCCCTCCCCCCAGTTTACTATTAATGTGCAATGATAGACAGAAAGAAGGGTTTACTTTCCTGTCAAAATTATGAAATTGTATCTTTTAGCTGCTGCAGTGTAGTCATCTTCATGCTAAGTAATACAAATTTAAATAACTAATCACTTTGGACAATACAAATGTAATAGAATGAAACAGGAGTCTCTCATAGGTTTAAATATATACATTGTTTCAGTAATGATACAAAGTAATAACTAACAATACCAGCAACATAAGTGAGATACAATTTTCACACAGATATATCTATAATAATAAAAGGGCATGTCTATGTGTGTTTGTGACTGCCATAACATAAGGGGAAAAAACCTTGAAACCTGAAATTTTGCACCACACTATGTGGACTCTGAGATTCTGCACCTGGGTATTATTAGTTATTCATGTGCCTGCTCATCTTTTTGATGAGGCAAGCTAGCGAAAAATCATAAAGAAAAATAAGTGGTTCTTAATATTACAGACATAAATCACAGACATACAGACACGTGCTTGTGCTCGTCCTCATCTTTGTATTGAGCCAATCTAGCGAAAAACCACATAGAAAAGAAATAGTTCCTTATATAACAACTTCTAATATTTAGAAAACCCAGTGCATTTTGGTAAAATTTATTCCAAAAATTCTTTTATATCATGTTGCTTAGCAATAAAAGTATAACCTAATATTGTTGGTTAGAGGCTATGTGCTGAAAATATAAAATGAAATGTATAAACTACAAAATTGAAAAAGAATATTTGTTTTCTAATTTAGAGGCTCCGTTAACTAAATAGGTTTTTATTATTTAAGTTTAAAATCGGAGGGCAAGTTAGAAGGAAAGTTACCATTATAAACAAGCCACATCCGGCAAAGGAGCAATATAAGTATATATGTTATACTTTTATGCTAAAATGGGTTTAGAATACACACACTAACATAGTCATCTAGAATAAATCAACCTAATACCTCCAGCGAAGCCAGGTACTTTCGCTGGTATATATACACATGTATATAATTACATTTAATAATTTTATATAACATCAATAATAAAAGGACGTGTCTGTGACCACCAAAACTCCAAGAGGAAAGAACTTAGAAACCCTTAATTTTGCACACATACTAAGTGGAACCTGAGGGTATGCACCTGGTATTATTATTTGTCCACGGGCGTGTGCATCTTTTCATGAGGCAAGGTAGGTAAAAAAACACATAGAATATGTGACTGCCATAGCTCCAAGGGGAAAGAACATAGATACGTGAAATTTTACACCCATACTGAGGGTGTGTAACTGGGTATTACTTATCTGTGTGTGCATCTTTTTTAATGAGACAAGCTGGCAAAAAAAACCACCTATAAAAGTGGTTCCTTATATTACAAATAGAAATCAGACAGACAGACAGACTCACATGCGCATTTGTGTGTGTGTTTGTTTGTGACCACCATATCTTCCAGAGGAAAGAACCTAGAAATCTGAACTTTTGCACCCATATTAAGTGAACCCTACGTGTGCATCTTTTTAATGAGGCAAGCTTGCAAAAACCACATAGAAAAGAAGTGTGACTGCCATAGCTCTAAGGGTAAAGAACCTAGACATCTGAAATTTTGCACCCATACCGAGGGTGTGCACCTGGGTATTACTTATACACATGTGCATCTTCCTAATGAGGCAAGCTAGTAAAAACCACCTAGAAAAGAAATGGGTCCTTATATTACAAATAGAAATAACATACAGACACGTGTGCTCTTGTGTGTGTGTGACTACCATAGCTTCAAGAGGAAAGAACCTAGAAACCTGAAATTTTGCACCCATATTAATTGAAGCCTGAGGGTATGCACTTGGGTATTACTATTTATCTGTGTGCGCATCTTTTTAATGAGGAAAGTTAGTGAAAAAAACCACATAGAAAAAAGTGGTTCCTTGTGTCACAAATAGAAATCGTAAACAGATAGACACTCACATATGCACACTTGCGTGTCATTGTGACCACCATAGCTTCAAGAGGAAAGAACCTAGCAACCTTAAATTTTGCACACATACGAAGTGGACCCTGTGGGTATGCAACTGGGTAATATTACTTATCTATGTGCGCTTGTGCATCTTTTTTTTGTGTGAAAAAACACATAGAAAGAAATATGACAATAATAACTACAAGAAGAAAGAACCTAGAAACCTGAAATTTTGCACACATGCTAAGTGGACTCTGAGGGTATTATTATCCACGTTTGTGTGCGCTTGCGCATCATTTTTATGAGGTAAGCAAGCGAAAAATCATGTAGATAAGAAGTGGTTCCTCATATAAGAACTTGTAGTATATAGAAAAGCCATTGGGTTTTGGTAACAATGCATTCCAACAATGGCTTTCATGTCATGTTGCTTAGCAACGAATGTATACAAGTTGTACTTTTATACTAAAATGGGTTAATAATACACACTGACATAGTCATCTAGAATATATCAACCTAATAACTCGAGCGAAGCTGGGTACTTTCGTTTGTAAATATATATATATGTGGGGGGGAACTGAATATTCAGAAAAGAAGAAACAGAAAAATAAACAACAAATCAGCAAAAATTAGTATGTGTGTGTGTGTGTAAAATTACACTTTTATTATGGATGTACATGCCAACAAGTACATGATGTAACAGAACAGTGTAAGGGAACAGAAATTCACAATGAGTATTCTCAGTAGTGGATCTTCAGAGGAAGATGGCCCATTCTAACAAGTGTTTTATCCCATAACTTCCTTACAGTCTAGGAACCACGCTTGTGGTTCAGCCGAGTTTGCCCTTTTTATTTTTTCCCATAATGGGAACCGAACTCTGGTCCTATGAGTTATTAGTTATTTGAAACCAATTCTACCTATGTTCTTGACTTCTCAGCCTCAAATCCCACTGAAATTAAGAATATTTTAATCCTTGTTTTTCTAATCTCCATTTTTTATCATTTATATTTTGTTCATATCCAACAGGAGGCATTCTCTGCTGTCTCTGTCAATTTTTTGAGAGCTTTCGATTCTCTCTGACTTGAATGGACGTGAGTCATAGCCCTTGCTTCATGAGTTCCTTGTATCTCGCTAGCTTGTATTCATGACATTCACTCATTTGTGACTCAAAGGGCACTGTCAGCTCAATTATTATTATTGTACTACTGCTGTCAGAGGAGAGGACCAAGTCAGGTCTTTGTCCAATTCTAGCAGCAACTTCTGGGTATTTTCTCATATCCCCCAGTCATTTACAATGGCAAGTTTTCCACTTGTTATCAATGACTGGGCTTACTCGAGGCACTGTCTGGTGCCTTCTCTGAGAAAGTAAACTTCCTGTTTTATAGGTGCCTTCTTTCTGTTGGCTCTGCACTATACAATGCCCACTACTGCTGCTAGGTTTTTGAGCACGTGGTTATGTCTCTGTGTGTATCTGTTTCTTGCCAAAGCCCCTTTGCAGGCTTAAACACATGGTCAAAATGTGTCTGCCTCCATACAGGCTACACTTTGGGTCATTTGACTGCATACATTTCACCTAGTTGTAGATGGACCAAATAATAAAGCTCAGATGCAGAGGTGCTATGGGCCATATGTCACTCCATGATAATGATCTTTACAAGGCATCTTCTTACGTAACTCCATTGACCTTGTTGTCTTTGTTGAATTGCTGTCTGAACTTGCTTAACATCATCTTGCCTAATCTCACCTATTATCATCTGTCGTCCCTTTTGTAGAAGCCTTTGACCACCAAGTGTCAGCTATCTTTCCAGCAATCACCCAGTCTTTCTGAGAGCCACTGGCTGTTGCCAGTGTATGAGAATGAAAATTCATAGTGAGCATTCTCAACAGGGAATCTTTAGAAAAATAGAATCCCCTTCAATCAAGTGTTTTGGTCCTTCCTTGCACTCTAGGAGAGCTAGGCCACACTTGGGAATTAGCAAAGTGTTTCCTTCTGATATTTTTTCTATAATGGGATACGAACCCTGGTCCTATGAGTTACTAGATATTTGGAACCATATCTGCCCATGCTTTTAACTTCTTTTCCCACAAATCCAACTGAAATTTAGAGAATTTTTATTCCTTTTAACACTACTCTCCAGTTTCATCATTTATCTTGGCCCATGTTCAATATAAGGCCTTTGCTGTCTCCACTAATTCTTTAAAAGTCTTTGATCTTTTCTGACTTAATTGTGGACAGATGTAAAAAGACTTGTACGATATTACAACTGAATTGTACCATTTTACTAATGTTAATATGTGTGAAGCTCTCCAACACTAATATACTTAATGCCTTTTTGGGTTTTTTTTTAGACTAATGTTTCATTACGTTTTATTTGTATTGTTTAAGTGATTACTTAAATACGTATTCCGTTGAGGCTGCAGTACAGTAGCTAAAAGCTTCCATTTAATAAGTACCAATGTGAAATAAAACGTTTCTATTGTTTATTTGTTGTATATTTTCAAACCTAAATGATTAGTCTCAAAAACTACTAGTAGTGTTGCTAGTTGCAAACACTAGTAATTCATTATTTATTATAAAAAATGTTGAAGCTTCTTAAGTTTTATATTTTAGATTAATGTTTTTGTGAAAACAAATCTTTTATGTAAACTTACATTCAAATTCACATAAAAGATTCTGTTTGATATTTTGGCTATTGACAAAAGTGTTAGTGGGTGCGTATACTTGTGGAATAAAATGTTCTAATGAAGTTACTTATACTTAAATTGTTTATTATTGGTGAAATTTTTATTTAACTGTATATTATTTCAAAAGATTGCATGTGTATAACTTTTATATGTTTAATGGTTTATTTTTATAAACAGGTAAGGCTGTTTAATAAAACATTTCCACGGTGTTTGAAATAGAGATTGTCTTGGTCCCCAAATTAATATATTTCATGAGTAACCAAACTGCAATAACTAAAACAAATTATAATGTTAGACACAGCACAGTTAGCCAACTGTATGTAGCTTTGTGCTAAAAGCAAATGAACTATTAAAAATAGTCAAATTGACAGCCCTTTGTGGTCCAATCATAATTTTCATTTAAAAAAAATAAGTAATGTTATTTAGCAAAACAACAAATAATTGGTAATTTGTAATATTTTAGCTATAACAAGGCAAAATTACTGTTATAAAACAATGCCAATCACGCTTCTCAATTCATTATGCAAATCAAGTATCTAATGATGCGTTATGTGGACTGAAATGTAAATGACAGGTTGTCCCTTTCACCACTAATAATCAGACTGATGCAGTTCTACTACATGGAAGAAAGATAATGAGCCATCTGTTACGTATCTGGTCGTTTGTTAATTTCCGGTATAAATTCTTCCGAGGAACTTCAGCGATACAAGTCCTTTCTTAAATAAAACTAATTTATTCTTTCTCAATACAACTTTGCAATACACAGAATTTCCACAGTCACTTTAACTTAAACATACGCTATAATTCACAACGATTCACACACTTTACTTACGGCCAATACCGATCACTTGACTCAATTATCTGTCTCTATATCTCTCTTCAATCTGCTATCTGCAATTATCTCCGCTTTATTTGCCGGGCTTATATACTAAAATAGAGAGCGCCTGGAAAAGACTAGAGTTGCCAGGAAAAGTCAAGATCCTTCGAAAATCTCATGACATTTTACCAGAGTCACGTGACTTCCGCTGTCGTAACAATATGTTATAAGGATATATTAATCTCACACAGTTTTTTTTCATTTGTTACTTAGAAGTGAATCACATAATTTAAAGTGATTCAAAAAGTTCATGAAATATAGCTATTTTTCAGAAAAAGACGTTTGAAGGTTTCACTCATGTAGAGAGCTATAGCATGTTGCATATTGATTACAATTGTCTCAAAGTGTCATTAGCAGTATGTGAAGTTGCTTCCAAAACAATGGTATGGTTGTATGGATATCTGAACAAGACAGATCATCAACATAAGCAGAAAACTACTAACTCTCAATTCTAGTTCATGGTATTGGAGGGTACCTACTTTGAAACTAAAACAGATGTTTTTTAGTACATAAACTGTTAGAAAGATATTTCAAAAGGTTAATTTATATGATGGATCCTTATTAAGAAGTATTTTTCTCACAGCAATACACAAGATAACTCGCCTGCAGTAATATCAAGACCATGATGTCCAGTGGACTAATGGCATATAGAGTGATGCTCTTTTAAAAAATAAGTCGTGCCTTTAAGCCAGATACCAGGTGTGTACTCACCTGGAAAGAACCTGTAACCAAATCCAGTCCCATTTTGATACAGGAATGTAATGCATGTAGAGGTGGTTAAAGTATAATGTGGATAGGAATAAGCATTGCTACTAATCTCTATATTCTGTCAAATAGTACAGTTAGTATCTCACATTATAGGAACCATATTAAATTATCCTTTGTTTTCTGATTGCTTGTGCAGTTATCCTTGTCTTCAACTTTGTGGATAATAACACCTGGTTCTACCATACTGAATTGGTCACCACATTCCTTGAATGAATGGGAATGTTATGGAGTCATCATCTTGTCAAGTGAATCCAGACAATAGACTCCTTGGAAATGGTTCTTTCAGAGAAGATGTCAATGATACATCAGGACTTTATCAACACTAATTTAGGCATATAATATTGATGCCAGACTGCCTTTACTGTTTGTGGTGGCCATACACTATGTTTGATTGAATTGTCATGAATTATAAAAGGGTGAAACCACCCATACCCAATACCAAATGGTTGTTTATAAGAATGGGTTAAGTGACCAGTTGTTTAAATTTCAGGTCACATAATAGATCGTCAGCTGCCTGATTTGTATATTAGTTAAATTTGAGTGATTGACATTATTGTATAACTGTTTTTGAGTTTAAAGTATAATAAGTTTGTTTTTTGAATTTCGCGCAAAGCTACACGATGGCTATCTGCCTTAATTTAGCAGTGAAAGACTAGAGAGAAGGCATCACCACCCACCGCCAACTCTTGGGCTACTCTTTTACCAACGAATAGTGGGATTGGCCGTCACATTATAACGCCCCCCACGGCTGAAAGGGCGAGCATGTTTGGTGTGACGGGGATTCGAACCCGCAATCCGCAGATTGCGAGTCGAGCGCCCTAACCACCTGGCCATGCTGGGCCTTTCAGGACAGAAAAACTGAGTATTATTTTAATATACAAGCTGTATGTCCGTCATATGACGAGAAATAATGATTACTAATTCTTCTCAAAATTATATCTAAATGTATGTTTTATGTTCATGTTTTTAAAAATTAATTATAATCAGGTAACAATACATGTATGGAGAATGACTATCCTATTTCTAGTATTCCACAAAAACAACATGTTTATGTATATTTGGTCATTTCCTTTAAGTATTTCTTGATTAACATTTGACTTCTGTATATTTTCAAGTTATTTTCAAATCTTCTTCTTGATAAATCTTTATATATTGAAATATGCAAAAAACTGATTCTCAGGAGACTCAAAGACATATTCCTATTTGGTCATCTGTATGACCCTGCAATTATTAATTGTGATGATAAAGGTAGTGAATTTTATTATGAATTTTAGGATCTTCTCTTTGGACCGTCTTCCTGGTTTTGACTTTGTTAGCTTGCTGAGCTGAAGAAGCGCGCTTTAATTTGGGCATTTTCAAAATTGAAGTGTGCTACGGGTAAAACATGTGGGTTATTATAGAGTTTTAGCCGAAGGTTCCGATTGGACAAAATTTGGTGATGTCGCGTTTCCTTGACAAATACACAAACGTAAAAGGGAATTTCAGACAATGATTATGATTTTGTCGTGACAGAAAATGCCGTCTTTTCCTACAGATTGCGTATCGATCGGTACCACAACGGCCGAGATATCGGCATGACAGACGGACGGCTTTTCGTCTTCATATAGCTGATTACCCTGTTCCATATTTGGGACCAGAATACTATTTGCTTATTTCGAATATTCAAGTGACGTTGCACAAAAGTTTTCTGCACTGTCTGTCCCCAATTCTGAAATGACAGACTATGGGGAAAGCAACTAGTTAAAAGCGCCCACCGTAAATTCTTCGGTTGCTCTAACCAATTACTGGGATTTGACCAAAACTTATATCTATATCATCTAGTTTACCATTCTCACTATTAAGTACAACAACAAAAACAAAATGATGATGCATTGACACTACCAGTTATCTTAATAATGTTAAATATCTCAGTCACATCCCTTCTAACTCTTTCCGGGATCTTAATTTGTCCTTTGACAATGTTTCCATCTCTAACAATTTTAATCCTTCATAAAGCAAGGAGCTAAAGACTGAACACAATACGCCAAATGTAGCTTAATAAGTAACCCACACGATGAAATTATAACCTCTTTAGACCTTTATTCAATAGTGCTGTAGATGCAATCTAGAATCCTATTTACTGCTCTACCACTAGCAAAATTACACTGCTTAGATGGCTTAAGACTGAAATACAGAAGACCAATATCCCATTCTTCTTTAACACTGTTGAGAGTATTCTCATTAAAATTATACTTATAATTCACATTATGATAATCCACGTGCATTAATTTGCATTTATGATAATTAAAATCTATCTGTCGTTTATTAGCCAACCTCACCAAATGATCTAAATTCTTTTGGAAAGTAGCATCAACATCCTCTTCACAGCCAGCAACAACCAAAGTCTTAATATTACTAGCAAATTTAAGTAATTCATTGGCCAACCATTCTTTTATCTATGTCATTGATGTAAATCAAAAGGAGCAAAACTGAGCCCTGAAGTATCGTGCTTATAATAAAGTTTGACTGAACTTCATTTATAGTAACTCTCCGCTTTCTTCATTCCAAACACTTTCCTATCCAATGACCCAGTTTATTCTCCTCACTTACAGAAATCATTTTAATAAGCCTTTTAAGTGGCATTTTGACAAATGCTTTCTGCAAATCTAGGTGCATCAAATACACACCTCTACTCCCATATACATAAGCACTAACCTCTTCAAAGAATGTCAAATGATTAGTGTGGCAAGATTCTTATCCAAGTGAGACCATATTGGCTATCCAACAAAATTTTTAACTTTGTTAAAAGACTTTTCAAAGCATCATTTTTCAAAACCTTTTCCCACCACCTTTATGAGACTAATAGGCCTATAATTATCGGGACAATATTTATCGTTTCCATTTAAAAGAGATGTAAAATTAGCCAACTTCCAATTCTCTAGCACCTGTCTACTATTCAAGGACTTGCAAAAAATAGTAGCAAGTGGCTCATAGTTATAACCCTTAACCTCCTTCAAAACACAGGAGATTTATCACCCCAGTTTTTCTTAACAAGCCCAGAATTAATGTGATTATCTTGTTCGATCTTGTTTCCATCCAAAAAGTGGCCAGGATGAGGAATATTGCTTAAATATTCAGTGGAAAAATAAAAAAAAGGAACTTAATAAGCAACCATCAGAAATGAACCTTCCTTCATAATTCATCAAAGGCCTTACTCCCATCCTAGCATTTTGCTTACCCATAATATACGTAAAGAAATCCTTACTATTCGTTTTTACATTTTCATTCATTCTTTTCTTTTATATCTTTCTGATTTCCAAATTTCTCGTTTGAACTACTCTATTGATCTTATATAAACCTATAACCTCCCATCATAGCATCGAATTAAGATTTCTTACATTTATTATGCTTTTCTTTAATTCTATCCTTTACTCCCGTTTTTGAGCCATTCTGATTTTCATTTTATTTACTGACAGTTCTTTTTATAGACATGACTATCTTAAATATTAAAAAAAATATTTGAAAGAATTCTACATTTGATCAGTTTGTCCAATTAACAATAGATAATTCTTGTTGCAACTCTTTCCATTATATTAAATTTCTAACCAAAATCTAATTATTCTTTTTCTCCGTATGAAGTAAAACATCAAGCCTAATTAAACAGCGATCGCTTGCACACAGATGTTCCCCAGTCTTCACCCTCTCAACCATTTCTTTTTTAAAATTAACAGTAACTCTAAAATCGCATTGTTCTTAGTATGTTCCTAAAAACTGGCAAAGAAAACCATCCTGAATGGTTTCTAGAAGGTTTGACTAACATTTCCAATCTATATGCCTGAAATTCAAATCACCCATAATTACGACCACATTAATAGCTGAAATCTTAATGACACCCTAGAATTCCTCGTTAGTTTCAAGGCCTGGTGGTTAGAGCACTACACTTGGGTCATAGGTTTGAATTCCCTTCATCGAACATGAAGACGTTATAATGTGACGGTCCACCACACTATTCATTTGTAAAAGAGTAGCCCAAGAGTTGGTAGTTGGTAGTGTTGACTAGCTGCCTTCCCTCTGGTCTATCACTGTTAAATTATGGATAGCTACACAGATAGCCCTCGAGTAGGTTAGTGCAAAATTCAAACCAAACCAAACAAACGTTAATTTCCTCAGTTTCATTTGGTAGCTTGCAACAAATTCCCACTAAAAACCTTCTCCCACTATATCCGCTAACAGAAATCTCAATAGATTTAATGTTCCTGCTATTATCTCAGACATCCCTAACTTCCGCGGAATGTAACATACATTTTATATACAAGACCATTTCTACTTCTCTTTAGTAATCTATCCATATTAAATAAAGTATAACCCTGTATTTTAAAGAAATATCTATCATCACAATGGTCTACATTTTACCAGGTTTCAGTTACTCCCATGATATCAAAATACCCTGTTCCGACCAGTGCTTTAAAAGTCATATATTTCAGCGTTTCTCAACAGTTTCTGGTCCGTGTACTGACACCAGCCAATCACAACTAACTTATCAGTCCGTGAGATTTCACTAAAAATAAACAAACAAAAACTGACAGAACATTCTTCTGTAAATCGTAATGGTTTTTCGTTGTACTTGCATTTTGATCTGCAACAGTTTAGGGAGGCAGCAAGCTAGTCTCTGATCTCGTAAAGGATGAGAAACGCTGATCTATTTCACTTCTTATGCTTCTAGCATTAAAATAGTAAAAAACCCTTTCTGCACTTTGTTCCTACACTACACTTTTCTTTTCATCTTATTTTTCTGCAATTAGCTTATCTTGGCCCTCACTGCTGTCTAGTCCTAGATTAAATCTGTCCTTATTGCTGAGTTAATAGCCCTTGTAAACAAGCTAGACCCTACTCTATTTAAATATAAAACATCCATTCCCAAAAGCTCCCTTTTTCCATTGATCCGATCCCACAGCTCCAATCAGCCAATCTGCTTGTCCTAATATAATAATCTTATACAAGCATTCAGTTCGTGTGACCTACATATAATTTCATCCCCAAAATAGCGTCTTGGCAAAGTCCCTGACACAATTAAGTTATGATCCTTTTCTTTAAATGCTTATATATATATTTGTCTTGTTTGTTTGTTTGGAATTAAGCAAAAAGCTACACAAAGGGCTGTCTGTGCTCTGCCCACTATGGGTATCGTATTGTATTAAACATCACCCTGTGGTGATATTTTACGACCGTTCAATCGAGCAACAATATTTTTTTATTCTTATGATCTAGTATGTGTTGTAAGGTTACACAAAAAATCTGGAGAGTGAATTTACTTTTGGCATTTTTAACGAGATTCATTTTGCCTTTGAAATAGTCAAAACATGAAAGTGAGTTCTCATCTGCATTTTCTTTGTTTGACTTTGTGATCCTTCTGCCGACTACTTGTGTAGCTCTAAACTTTTAAGATAATAGTTCGAACTCAGCTTCGTTAAAACATAGTTTTATTTCCACTTCATTACAGGCTGTTTTGATGATCAGTTTATTGTGCATTTCATCTATTCGGAGTCTTGGAGTACCACAAACCCACTATATGGCCAAAAGTGCAGGACATTGTAATGCAACTATGTAAATGCGCTTGGCAATAATGTGGTATCTTGCCTGATATGTATGAGAAACTATCACCTTGTTTTGGGAAACAGTCCATAGTATAATATCGAAATTATGAGAGCTAACCAGTTTCCAAAACCCGAACAGTGATTGGATGTCATTTGTAGGAAACTCATAGAGATAGATTGTATAAAGTTTGGATATGCCCAGAAATAATGTGCAAGATGTGATTAGATGGTGGAAGAGCTAGGTTATACTCGTAATCGTCCCCACTGAGGTCGACCTAAAAACTAATCTTGAGATTCCAAAGAATGCTCACTGATGTGGTCATAAAGCAAATCGGCAACCAATATAATAAATTGGATTTGCCTGGGAGTTTGTCCAGTTGACTGGAATCTATGTCAGTGCAAAGACAGGGGCTGTATAAACTGGGTTTTCATGGTCATGTTACTGTTCACAAGCCCTTTATTACGTTAACCTATAAAGTGTGGTGGCTATGGTGGTGTATTAAACGCCAAACACGGAGTCTGTACATCAGGAAAGCAATTATGTAGAATCATGAGTCACGTTTTATGGCATTCATGTCCAGTAGGCGAATAGGGGTATGGCAACGGCCACGTTAGCGCTACACTGTTGATTCTGTTGTTTCATTTGGCATGCACCTGATGTAGTGGATGTTATCATAAATAATAACCAAAAAATACATAAGCATCTTAGACAATGCAGCATTTTTAGAATTGTGGCAGGTTTTTGGAAATGGAACATTATTCTTCCGACAAGGCATGGCTCCTTATCACATTGCTCAGACTGGTTTCTGGATAATGATGAGGATTCAGACTCTCAATCTGAATCCTATCAAGCCATTTTGCTGTGCTCCAAAACATCAACTCCAGGTTTGACTCACAAAAAGACGGAAATTTCCTGCATTGGCTTGTGAACTTTAGAAAGAATGACGAATTATTCTGTAAGTGGTAAGGCAGGAATATGTTGCCAATGCTGTCCAAAGAGTACAGGTAATCATCCAAGCCAAGGAGGTTCATTCTGATTTTAATCAAAGACTCTGTATCCCAAACACAGTAGGCATTTGTTGGGTCATACACTTTTGACCATACATTGTATAAAAATGTTAAAGACATTGATTTAACAACATTCTCACGTTATGATATGGTGCTTAGAATATATATATATCTTTATCAAATATTTATAATACACGTTTGCCACTGCTGTTTATTTTTAGGCTTTTGTGGATTCATTATTTGCAGTGTAAAAATATTTTTTCTTGTTGAAACCACCAGCATAAAAGGAGAAAAATATGTACCATAAATCAACTACTTAAAATAAGAATAAAAGGTTTTTCGTTGTACAAAACTTGAAGATAGTTTTGATATATGGAAACATCTGTTAGCTGAGTTCTTGCACAAAT
>NW_013671797.1:0-5183 GCF_000517525.1 Limulus polyphemus | reverse complement strand
TGGAGGTCATTAAATTCTAAGAACAGGTTCGCACGAACCGGTGCGATCCGGCTGAATCCCACCACTGCCTATTAATTATAAGAAGCAAAATTTGATATTATTTTTTGTCTTTTGAAATGCTTAGCTTTAGCTCTTTTTAGTGGATGTATGGTCACAATGAAATGATCAATAAAACGTGTAAGCTGTTATGGCAGAGAAACTCAACTGTGATATTTATCCTTCCATAATTAGACATTATATATCTTTAGTTAGGTATATTCAGGCATTTTATTCTAAATTTCCTAGCAGGTATCTTAGATATAATTATTAGTATCCTTGTTAACAGGATGTGAAAGGTCATAAACTTGTGCTAATTTTCTATCTTATACAAGGGTTATATATAACGATGATACTTGACTCTCTTCTGTGGCATGCCAGCCTGGAGTGAGATAATACTAATTTTGAGATATGATACAGAAACTTGTGCAAGTTAATATGAGTTCAGGGTTTATCCCTCTTGAATATGCGATATTCAGACATATTGATATCAACCAGATAATTATAAGTATCTGAAATATAGCGGATTCTAGTAATGCTATACAGAGCAAAAATTTAACATAGACATAAAATGAAATATCTTTATGCACAATAGTTTTTCTTGGTTACCATTTTGGCTTCTTATTCGTTATATGATTTCTTATACTGCTTTGGTAAGAGAGCCTCTCCAGAACATTTGCACAGGACAAGAGCGGGACAAAGAATAATCTTATATAACACTTTCAACTCAGATAAAGGCAGTGCCAGCCTTAAGTATTTTGTCACACTAGGCCACATTTTAATATGCTGTCTTCTGCAGAACCTCTACACCAGTATCTTTGATAAACACACACTCATATATAAAAATCAGAATATAGCTTACTACAGACATATTCTGAATTAGTTATTGGAAGATTAAATTAACAGTTATGTCAACTGTAACAGTTACATATAATTGGAATTATTGTTTATAAAGGTAATCTAGGATTTGGGGATAATTCATTATGACCTTTCTTTAACTATAAAGTTAGATGTCGTAATGGTATTTGCTCCTGTCTTTGCTTTTTATAGACTTCTTTTTCACTTGCTCCAGTGACCAAATGCAGTCACATATCTAATGTAGGGGCCTATTAGTCTAGGTAAAGAACTGGCAACACGTTTTGTTATTACATCATTAAAAATTCTGTGTTTATTTATTCACATATTTATGCTTATTTTCATTTACTGTCTGTGTTAGATTTATTCTCTTCTTAACTCATCCTAGACTTTCCTGTACATTGAGGGCACATAATACTTGCCTGTTGGCTATCAATACATTTGGATACCATGTAGCTATAAAAACAATGGGAATGTAGAAAAGGGTTAAGTTAGTGTAGCTCAGAATATTTATTTTCAACCTCTCATTTCTTTTTCATAGCAAAATCAAGCTTCTCATTGAACGAAATAAAAACTGCAAACATCTGTGGTTTAAGCGTTCTTAAGCTCTCTCCTGATATAGTGGTACATTCAGGTTAAAATAATTTTTATTTATTTATTTAATAAATATTTATTTATATGTGTGATAGGTACCACAGTTTCGTTTGTTTTAAATTTTGTGCAAAGCTACTAGAGGGCTATCTGCGCTAGCTGTCCCTAATTTAACAGTGATAGACTAGAGGGAAGGTAGCTAGTCAACACCACCTACCGACAATTCTTTGGCTACTCTTTTACCAATGAATAGTGGGAGTAACTGTCATAATGTAATGCCCCATGACTGAAAGGATGAGCATATACAGTGACCGGAATTCGAACTCATGACCCTCAGATTGCGAATCGAGCATTATAACCACAATGCCACGTCAGACTTACCACAGAATAACAGATTTAGTCAGGATATATATTACGAAATAATACTGAATCTTTGAATAAATGAGTCACTAGAATGATAAAAGAA
The DNA here is from genome assembly GCF_000517525.1 of Limulus polyphemus. Taxonomy (NCBI): domain Eukaryota; kingdom Metazoa; phylum Arthropoda; class Merostomata; order Xiphosura; family Limulidae; genus Limulus; species Limulus polyphemus. The sequence continues at coordinate 3,235 of NW_013671797.1, read as the reverse complement.
GATTGGACACAAAATAAGTAAAAAATGAACAATATTTACTAAAATACTAAACACAAACACAATATCTGTACTTGCTTTAGACACTGGACTGCTTATTTTTCAAAATCGTGTACCAAACTGTTTACATTCAATGTTCTTTACTTTGTATAACATGTCCTATTTAATCAAAGCAACTAATTCTATCCACATGACTGGTCAGTCTTACTCAAACATAGGTGAGACTATAACCCCGAGATATTATCTGAACTATAATTGAAGGGTACTGCTGTCAACATCCTTGCACAACGTGCAGTATTGCAGCAATACCTCCCAAAGGCAGAACAAGTAGTATATCTTCTAGAATATCAAAGCAACAGAGACAACTAGAATGAAACCAACTTAACAGTTTTCTCAACCATGTTTTATGTGAAACCTGCACAATTAAGGTATAAATGATAAGTTTAGAAGCAAATACTATAGTAATACAAGATAGAAACGGATAGTATGTTCATATACCACTCTTTCTTCTCTTCCCTACTTTAGGCTTATCTTACAGTCTACAATTAATTTTAACTTAAGACCAATAAACGTTGATAAATTCGCAATCTGGCCAAGTAGTGTGATAACTTTTTGTCGTCCCTGAAAACATTTACACACCACATAGATGCCACAACCCTTAAACAAGAAAAATGCAACACAATAGTTACAACTAATAGAAATACTCTTTAGCAATGAAATTTATTACATGAATACAAAATAGACTCTTGAACACAGATGGAAGTACATGACAAACAATCTTTAACATTCAAATTACAAATCTCACCAATTATACCTAACAACTACATCAAATTATTTTAATATAATATTGGAACAATAAAAGAACTAAAGAGATTAAACCTTTACACCTAAAGCCAATTGTATACTGTTCTTAGCAAAAAATTATTCTAAACAAAACTCTTACAAAACTCAAGCTAAAAAACTATAACAAATACTTTTAAAGAGTCACACTCTTAAAACATTAATTCACAATCTGATATTAAACACACTGAATTACAAGATGCATGCATACAAGCTTATTTTAGTAAAATAAATAACACTAAAAAAGAAAAAGAAACAAAATAATATGCATACAAATAGAAAATTCAGTGAGACATGCATATATTCAACAGTTGAATATAGAAAAAGAAAATATACATCTATCTATATATATATATATACAAACTTTACACCTACCTCAACAGTAGCAACAAGGAGGTCCAACCTGCCAAGTCATAATATTAGCCTTAACAGATCATCTAAAGTAGTGATGTATCACTTGCTGGTTGCCTTCATGTTCTTAATGATTACTTTGGTGTGGGCCAAAGCATGCCTGTTTTTAGCCAGCTATGTGTGCAGCCTGTAGACCTCCTTTTTTAACTGGGAAGGCAGCATTGTGTGTTGTCACAGTTGATCTCTTCCCCATCATACATGGCCAAGGCCTTGTTACATTTGATAGTTATTTCTTGACAATGCCACTTTATAATCTGGATTTATATCACTGTAAGGATAGTGATAGTGGTAGGTGGAGTCACTGGCAGGTCGACCCTCGGCTGTCATTGAGGCAGTTATCGGGATCTCTTAGTTGATGGTTGCTCCATCGACAATGCAATTGGAGTCCTATCCTTCACCTCACATGTGATTTGATAACACAGGCCTGCAAATTTAAACTTCATAGAAGTTGTTTTGGTTTTAATAACGGATTTTCCATAATTCAGCTTCACAGATTTCAAAAATAATATTATTTTTTTTCTATAACGTAAGGATTTTTCAGAAATCGGGAAGAAAAATAACTCTTACTTAGGTCAAATTATTATTTCATTTACCACAATGAACATTTTTATTATTATGTTTGTAAACAAAAATACAAACAAACTGAAGAAAAGGGAAGAATATTGATGTCAAATGGATATGCATCCTCATTCATCCTGATTTTGCGTGTTTGTGTGTGTGTGAAATCTACGTCTTTTAGTCTCAAAACTAAATTTCGTGGTCTTTCTTTTATGTGTTGCGTTATGACGTTTTGTGAAAAATCTGTACGTGACGGAGAAAATTGATATCATTTTCGGATTCAGCGTACAGGAATTACCATAGAACATGTAAAAATTTCAAGACAATAAAACCATCGCAGGCCTGTGTAATCCCTATAACGTTTTTGGTTGGCCATAAAGGTGGAGGCCTCTTTGTCTACTTTGAAAGTCCTCGTGAATGTCCATGGTTTTGGTGTTGGTGCAGGCATCATTGTTGTTTCAGCTGGCTTTGGTTCTTGATATTGACAGTGTTAGTTGCTGGAGTCCCTGTTGCAGTTAATGTTGTGCTGTTTGAGCCTTGGCAGGTACCTTGTCCTTGCCTTCTTGGCATTCAGCTACTCCTCAATGTGACCTCAACCCCAGGAAGAGCTTTGATTTTATAATGTAGTGGTTCCATCAGAAGTGGGTGCACATCTGGTGCCTTTGCCAGCTGGCAATCAAACACCTTCCAAGGGGACGCCTTGGACTGTTGGAGTTGTGTCTTACCTATAGATTCGGCACTCCATCATTTTATTCGTCTCGAACAATCACATAAGTACTTTCTGCTCTTTTCCCCTTTATTTTATGGTCAGAATAAGTTAAACCAATATTTTCATCCTCATCTGACTCGACTACCTCCTGTTCTCACTCTTGCTCAAGCCATTTCACCAGGGGTTCGACAATCAGATATGAACACAACTAATCAATGTGTACTATTTGCTTTCTTGCACTCCTTGACAGTTGTAACGCATATATTATTGCACTGACTCATTGGAGCACAAATTTAGGTCCTGTCCAGAAAAAACCAGGAGGCTTGCATGCAAACCCACACCCAATCTCTACTTTCGTACATTTGCTACTTTACTGTTTTTCATAGTATCTCTTCTGTCATTTGGTAGTCTTCTTTAGTTTTTGACGTACAAACTCGTGCGCACCAATTTATGCCGACTTTAACCATTTCACATAATTTTTTGGACATTGAAAGTCTGCTCTAGGTAGAGGATCATACTGTTACGTCTCCGTTTGTTTGTTAACTTTCCGTAACTTCGTTCCGACGAAACTTTAGCGACACAGGTCCTTACTCAATAAAACTGGTTTATTCTTCCGAATACAACTTTACGATACACTTATTTTCAATAATCGCTCTATAACAAACGCTATATCAACGAACTTCAACAATACTTCTGACTCCAGTTCAATTACTCATTACC
>NW_013671796.1:43871-56915 GCF_000517525.1 Limulus polyphemus | reverse complement strand
AGTTATTTCCTTCAAAATTATAATTATAATTCAAATTATGATAACCCACATGCATTATCTTGCAATTATTATAATTAAAACCCATCTGCTATTTATTTGCCCAACTCACTAAATGATCTAAATCCTTTTGTAAATCAACAGCATCCTCTTCATAGATAGCAACATTCAAGACCTTAATATCATCTGCAAATTTAAGTAAGCTATTGACCATATCTTCATCTATGTCATTGATCTAAATCAAAAAGATCAAAGGTTCTAAGACTGGGTGCCGAGGTAACCCACTTGCGAAATTAATCCAATTTGATTGAAATCCATTTATAAAAACTCTCTGCTTTCTTCCATCCAATTAGCTAACTTATCACCCACACCTATAGAGGTAATTTTTTTACACACATATATAACAGTATATACACATCTATAATAGAACCATTGAAGATCTATATAATAGCATGGTAGGGTGTAGAATGGCAGCTATAATAATAATTTAGGTTAGGCTTAGTATAGTAATACCTTAACATCTTGGAAATTATGTCCAAACATCATATTGGGGGGCTGGAATGCTAAATTCAAGGACAGTTTTTCTGTCTCTCCTATTAATGTCTTGTATTATGGGGGGGTTGGAATGCTAAATTCAAGGACAGTTTTGCTGTCTCTCCTATTAATGTCTTGTATTATATTATTTCTTTCTGTTTATTATTTATTTTTATGAACAACTACCTTCCCACACCTGACTGCAGACAGCGAAAGGTGGTAAAAATGTGGGACGTTGGGGGCTAGAGCACCCATATCTGCTCCGTTTTTTTATAACTTGTGAGGCCGGCGAAGTTTAGGTAAAACTGGATTGACGGTGTACCCCCCAAGGCAAACTGGGTCTTGCTTCCGCCAGCACCTAAAAAAAAAACCCAAAAACCAAGGCACAGTACATAATGACAATGGTAATTTAATGTCTAAACAAGCATAACTTATCCTGTATTCATAGTATGATGTTTAAATAAACAAAGATTACTTAATTTCTCAATAAACATACGTTAACTAACATCCAAAAACGTATATCTTATCCAATATCAAGGCAAACGTAAGTTATCTAATATCTCAACAAACATTGATTAAAAAGCATTCAAAAAGTATTGCTTATGAAATATCCAAACAAACATAGTTTATCTAATATCTCAAAAAACGTAATTTCTCTAGCACCTAAGCAAATATCGCTTATCCAATATTCGAACAAACATTGACTATCCAGTTTCTAAAAAAAAGCATAAATTATCAGATACCCAAATAAACATACCTGATATAATATCCAAACAAAAATAGATTATCCAACACACGAACAATTATAGATTATCCAACACACGAACAAACATAGATTATCCAACACACGAACAAACATAGATTATCCAACACACGAACAAACATAGATTATGCAGTATTCGAACAAAGATAACCAATAATCGAAACAAGATTAGATTATCTAAACAATTTTATAGCTTTACAATTAATATAAATCATAAAATAATGTGTTGCTTAGATGAACAATTTATATTTCTTAAATATTTTGATTACCATAGCTATAATTAAGAGCTAATCATTAGATAAATATCATCATTCTATAACTACCCGGATGTTGTGTTCAAAGCACCAAATTTAATGTATTCGAACAAAAAAGCAACAGTGTTTGAGTTTAATGTGATTGGAAAATATTATTTATTTTAGAATTTGAATGAATTATTAAACTTACTTGGACTGAAGCTGGAATAAGGAAACTGACTTAGAAAATAAACAAAGAAGCTTTGGGTCTGTCGTTACAACTTCCAAATATTAAGCTTTAAAATGAAAAGTGTAATTGATTAAACCGAGGAAGTTTCTACAAGTTTTTCTTTGTTTTGCTTCATTGAACAAAATAGGCCAAAAAGTCGTATCTCACATCTGTAGAGATATTAGATTCTCTTATCTCACATTTGTAAAGATATTAGATTCTCTTATCTCACATCTTAGATTCTGTTATCACACATCTGTAAAGATATTAGATTCTCTTATCACACATCTGTAAAGATATTAGATTCTCTTATCTCACGTTTGTAAAGATATTAGATTCTCTTATTTCACATCTGTAAAGATATTAGATTCTCTTATCTAGATAAGAGAATCTAATATCTTTACAGATGTGAGATAAGAGAATCTAATATCTTTACAGATGTGCACATCTGTAAAGATATTAGATTCTCTTATTTCACATCTGTAAATATAGATTCTCTTATTTCACATCTGTAAAGATATTAGATTCTCTTATTTCACATCTGTAAAGATATTAGATTCTCTTATTTCACATCTGTAAAAAATATATTTTCTTATTATACATATGTAAAAGTATTAGGTTCATAGTTTTTTTCACATCTATAAAACATTATGTTTTCTTATTTCCCATCTGTAGAAGTATTACATTTTCTTTGGTTTGTTCTGTTTTAGAGCTAGCTACCACGGAGAATCGAACCACGTTATAAGTCCATGAACTTATCGCTGATCCAATAGGGTACGGTTCTCTCTGGAGATGGTTATTGATATAACTTTTCCGCGCATGCTAACTAGTTTAATTATGTTTTAAGGTTACTGTTTGTATATTTCTTTTTGATTTGAGATGTTCAAGAGCGAAGAGTTGCTCTTTCATGTGAAAAAGCGTCAGATTCGCTTTATAGAAATAAACATATGTATTTTTTAAAAGTTCCCCCTTTCCTGTCCAAAGTGGCAGTAGTAGAATTTAATGGGGCTTCTTTGAGCGATTAATGATGAAAAGTTTAATCATACTCTTAATTTCCTAAAGATTATAATTACTCAGAAATTGAAGTTTTCTGTATTTCGAGTGTTTAAAAAAACTACAGCTGATCGTCAGCCACAATCACAATCTCAGTAAATGAATACCAATATATTGATAGTTCGAGATAATGATACTAGGATTGCTGCTCAGGGATATAAATCTTCGTCGAGTATTTATATATGGAAATATAAATTTAGAATTTTTCTTTTATTCATAGGTAGCTTCTAGTTCTCCAATAATATCGGTTTCCTTGGTTATTTGATTATACCAATTGGGTGGTATAAAATGATGAATTTTTTAGAACGGTTGACTAGCTGTTTAATGCTTGCCTTAAAGTACTGGAAAGCCTACTATTTGCACGTACGTTTTGTTCTTGGAACAACATAATTGTACTCGGTAGTTGCAAATGAATAAAATTTTTGTATATGGTATTTTGGTAGAGAAAGCGACAATGTTTTAGTCAGTTTCGAATACAAATAAATATAAATTAAAGACAACATTTCAGTTAGTTTCGAACATAAATAGATATAAATTAAAAACAATGTTTCAGTTAGTTTCGAATACAAATAAATATAAATTAAATACAATGTTTCAGTTAGTTTCGAATACATATAAATATAAATTAAAGACAATATTTCTGTTAGTTTCGAATACAAATAAATATAAATTAAAGACAATGTTTCAGTTAGTTTCGAATACAAATAAATATAAATTAAAGACAATGTTTCAGTTAGTTTCGAATACAAATAAATATAAATTAAATTTCTTCCCCGTACGTCGTCAACAATAAATGAACGTTTCGGTAATTTAAATATTTTGTTTTCATAATTTATGGAGAACCCGGTCGTTAATGATGAGGTTCTTTTTTTAGATTCACCAGCTGCCGCTCTTCATAATTCAATTTAATTACAGTTTTTGAACAAAAATTATATTGACTTTTTTATTGGGAGTTTAATTACAGCACACGACACTATCTACTCTGTGCAGCTATCGAAATTATGATAGAATCTCGAGAGTTGAGGCTTAGTTTTCGACTTCCTCAACTTACATACCAGTCTGGCTAATATTTAAGTGAGAATTCACGGCGGAACTTTATTAGCTGGAGAAGTGGTCGAAGTAATTTCAGATGAGAGCACAAAACTGACATCTTTTATTGATTTCTTGGACTCCTTTCGTTCTGTTGGTGGAATTTTACCTCATTCAAATTCAGAAGAAAAAATTTCAGGAGAAAATCATTACATTGTGTACAGGATAGTCGTGCATGTTATTTTAGTGCTAGTCTATTGAATGTAGAAAAGCGATTTTTTTCACACTTAACTCTCTGATTATTTCAGAATGTTTTCTTCTAGAGGGATTTTCTTTCAAGTTTAATTGTGTTTCTGTTAGTATTTCGTACAGTTTCTAACGTACTTAATTCTTTGCTATTAAATTTCAATTTTATATTTAAGGAATTACTATGAAAACGTCATAACTAATGACAAGTAGTTCGAATATTAGAGATTATAATAAATACAGAGCTTTAAAAAAGTTCATGAAAGGAAGCAAACGTATAAACTTCTTGCTTTCTACTTTGTTGTGGTAAAAACGATCTGTAGCCATTCTGGTCTCGTGCTATCCTTGACCTCACATGATTATGTATTACTCACTGTTCCCATAGTAACAAACTTCAGCATAGAATAGCGAGGTTCAGCCATCTTGACAAATCTTTCATTCTACACGGGCACTCATTTAAAAAAAAAACAAGAAGCATATTTAAATAAGTCAGACGAGTACAAACTTCATCGGTGCTCCACGCGGGACTTGACAAGCATTTGGTTGAATAGGTCTGCTGTGCTTTACCAACTTCTTCGTAATTTTAGCCTTCATTTTTCAGATTAGTCTGAGGGTTAGTTTTGGAATGCTGGCCTAAACGTGTTGTGAGAGTTTTTCTCTTTCAAGGAGAACGTTGAAGGTTATGCATCTACATCGAATAAGTATATAACCACTGTATTAACATATGCATATCGTTCTTTTGATGAATCTTTTATATTGTTAATTCTAATGATAAGACCTTATATCAATTAAATAATTAACTTAATTTAAACTGTCTTTTGGAATAAAGAAATTAATATGTATCAAACAAATACAAGAGATGTTGCTTGCAACAACATAGCCAGATTGATGTTACAACACAGCCAGATTGAATGTAACAACATAGCCATAATGAGTGTAGAATCATTCCAACATTGAGTGTAACGTCATAGCCATATTGAATGTAGCATCATGCCGACATTGAGTGTAGCATTATAGTCATATTTAGTGTAACAGCATAACCATATTGAGTATAACATTATAGACATATTTAGTGTAACGTTATAGCTATATTGAGTATAATATCATAGTAATGTTGAGTGTAACAATATAACCATATTGAGAGCATCATCATAGCCACATTGAATATAGCATTATGCCGTCACTGAGTGTAACATTATAGTCATACTGATTTTAAAAGCATGGCCATATTGCATGTTACTTATGTCCGTACAGAGCATGTGCATGTACAGCTGTAAGGCTGGGAAAATAAATGTCGTTTTGATAGAATTACATTCAGACAAGTCCTAGCAGATAAAAATTAAATTAACGTTATTTGATGGAAACTCTAATACGAAATATCCAAAGACAGATCAAAACATGGTTCACTACACCAATATATTGCTTTCACTCAGTTATTTAATCGACTTCGTAGCTTTTAGGAAAGTGTTACTTCACACATGAAGACAAACCAGGTACGTGTACAGATTAGATGATGTACTGCTCTTGAAGGGCGCCACCTGGCGAGACACAAAACGTCTTCTTTTGACACAGTTATTCTAAAGAGCAAAAACAAAATATGTATTTTTATGTGACCAACATCCCAAAGGCGCAATATTTTCATGCTGAATACTGTTAGAACAAAATGGTTCACATTGCTTATAAGCAGGTACTTACAGTTTTTACCTAAAACAGTATAGTGTTTTTATTTTTCATATTTTGACTAAATATAACGTATGGTTAGAGTGCAAGACCGCAGAACTACAACAAAGTGGCATTTTAGTTTACAGTTTAAGGCTTAGCGGGTTCTATAATGAAACATAATTTTAGTTTACAGTTTAAGGCTTAGCGGGTTCTATAATGAAACACAATTTTAGTTTACAGTTTAAGGCTTAGCGGGTTCTATAATGAAACACAAATTTAGTTTAAAGTTTAAGGCTTAGCGTGTTCTATAACAAAACACAAATTTAGTTTACAGTTTAAAGCTTAGCGGGTTCTATAACGAAACACAAATTTAGTTTAAAGTTTAAGGCTTAGCGTGTGCTATAACGAAACACAAATTTAGTTTACAGTTCAAGGCTTATCGGGTTCTATAATAAAACACAATTTTAGTTTACAGTTTAAGGCTTAGCGGGTTCTATAATGAAACACAAATTTAGTTTACAGTTCAAGGCTTAGCGGGTTCTATAATGAAACACAAACTTAGTTTACAGTTCAAGGCTTAGCGGGTTCTATAATGAAACACAAATTTAGTTTACAGTTTAAGGCTTAGCGAGTTTTATAATGAAACACAAACTTAGTTTACAGTTCAAGGCTTAGCGGGTTCTATAATGAAACACAAATTTAATTTACAGTTCAATGCTATAACGAAGAAGAATATGTCAATATAAATCCTCGTGCATTTTATTTGTATTACTAGTTTAATCCTGTTACACACCGACAGGGGGAAACCTGATATCTCAAACAAAAAAATCCGTTGTGATTCCACGTTTTCTAAAATGAAGGGAAGATTTGAAAAAAAAAGAAGAAATATTTAGTGTACTGGTTCGAACTAATAAAATCTTTTAGTATTTTGTACAAAGGCTAAATTAGGCTCAAACAAAAATAAATAAAGTATATAACTTAGCGTAGTGTTGAAGGTGTTAGATTTTAAGGACACAGCAACTGAAAAGTGAACAGTAATCACGTTCTCAGTCAATCTAAATAAAAAGTAAATTATTGAGCAAGTTTACAGCGTATCTCAATAGAACATGAAGTAAAAAAGTAAATTATTGAGCAAGTTTACAGCGTATCTCTATAGAACATGAAATAAAAAGTAAATTATTGAGCAAGTTTACAGCGTATCTCAATAGAACATGAAGTAAAAAAGTAAATTATTGAGCAAGTTTACAGCGTATCTCTATAGAACATGAAATAAAAAGTAAATTATTGAGCAAGTTTACAGCGTATCTCAATAGAACATGAAATAAAAATTACATCACTGAGCAAGTTTACAGCGTATCTCAATAGAACATGAAATAAAAATTACATCACTGAGCAAGTTTACAGCGTATCTCAATAAAACATGAAGTAGTGACCACGTTATTAGTTTAGTAGTTAAGTAAAATACCGTCATTTCAGGTTATTAGTTTAGTAGTTAATTAAAATACTCCAATTCCGGGTTATTAGTTTAGTAGTTAAGTAAAATACCCTCTTTCCGGGTTATTAGCTTAAGAGGTAAGTGGAATATATTATCCTAATTCGCTATAATAAAGATACATTCTAGAAACCACATTTTATCGTTGGTGAAGTCTTGTTCTTTCTGAATGTGAACTTTTTATTAACGTCTTCTTGTATCTTTCTTAGCTGGTGCACTTTGTGCGAGATTTCACGCCATCTTGAAAAACTCGTGCACGCATGTCTTTGGTGGTTATTGCAGAGACCAATCTGGTCTAACTGGAACTGTGCATTTAAGTCTACAGTGGGTGTATAGCAGTGGTTCTGTACGGTTTCCTCAACACCAGTAGCGTCAAATCAACAATCAACTACATTATTTTAAAAGTAAAGGTTCACACCGATCCTTCACTCTTTGAAGATTCTGTAAAATTATATCATTACAGGATATAAGTTTGAGAGGATATTTGTTTGTTTTAAAGCAAAGCTACATTGAGCTATCTGCTTTATCAACCGTAAACTTATCACTGTGGGAGGGGGTTGGTGGTCAATGTGTGTGTGGGAAAGATAACAAGCTATTCCTGAAAAGAGAATTATTTGTTTGGACTTCTTGAAAACTGAGGTTCAATACTTGCCATGGACAAAACGCAGATATCCTATTGTGTGTATATTGGCACTTAAACACAAACAAATCTTGAAAATATCCTATAGGTTAACTGGCCCGTTACATTTTCCTTTTACGTCAGATTTAATTTAATGTTATAGTTGCTCATCGAGCATTTCTAATTATAGGATACTATTAATGTTACCGGTTGTAACAAGTGTTAATTAAGTGGGACTTTTCATCTTGTTAGTGTTAATTACGTTAAGGTAACAGAGACTTTAGCGTCTACTTACAACCGATAACATCCACTTTGATATCTATTTACACCAATAGCATCCACTTTTACGTATACCTACTACAGGAACTCCATTTTGACATCTAGTTTACATCAAGAATACCCAATTTGACATATATTTTCTAAATAACACCCCTTTGACATCTAGTTTACCTGAAGAACACCCAATTTGACATATATATTTACTAAATAACACCCCTTTGACATCTAGTTTACCTCAAGAACACCCAATTTGACATATATTTACTAAATAACACCTACTCTGACATCTAGTTTACCTCAAGAACACCCAATTTGACATATATTTACTAAATAACACCCCTTTGACATCTAGTTTACCTCAAGAACACCCAATTTGACATATATATTTACTAAATAACACCCCTTTGACATCTAGTTTACCTCAAGAACACCCAATTTGACATATATTTACTAAATAACACCTACTCTGACATCTGTCTTCAACAATAATCAACTTTGACATTTATCTACATCAGGAACATTCATTTTGAAATGAATATCTTTATGAAAATAACATCAATTTTAACATCTATTTACACCAATAACACCCACTTTGACATCTAATTTCAACAAAAGACATATATTATTTAATTGTAACATAAACTCGAATTTATATAATTCACTCCCATTCTCTTACGACAAAGGCCTGACGTGGACTAGTTGTTGACTTGCTCGGATTGTGAGTTCCATTATTTTTGTTTCACAGTCTTTTACCTTCAGTCGGACCTGGATCTAAAGGAAAAAGTGAGCCCAAAACTATATGTGAAAAAAGGAGACCCATAGGAATTTGTAGAGATTAGTAAAAAATTAAAAATAATGGCAAGTGTTGTTATCGTCGTACACTAGATGGAGGAAGGTATTAAAGAAATATACTTTGTAATGTTTGTTTTCAAGGGTTCACGAAAACCTACGCTAGGAATTCCTAACATTGAATTCATAGACTAGAGGGGGGCAGCTAAACAGCAGCATGAGCCTCCAACTCTTGAGGTACTCTAAACAAATAGTGGGATTTGGCTGTCATGAGAGTCGTGAAACATTGGATTTACAGTTCGATCGCCAACTATTGGCCACGCCCGACCAATTCTGTAGTGAAGATATTAACTTTAGTTAGGACCATTCACTGGAAATCACACTCTCAGTTTTTCTATAGATATTTAAAGATTAACATGTAGTCTTGATTTTGAATCGTTTGTTTGTTTCAGCTAAACAATGGGCAATCTGCACTCTATGGTGGGAATAGAAACCCTAATTTTAGCGATGCAGGTGCTCAAATCTACTAGTGATCCACAGGGAAACATATCACGTTCAAAACACACGTAAAACACATGTAAAACGTCAGATGTGTATTTCAATTTCATTTGAGCTATTTCTTAAAATTCTTCAAGTGATTTAAATTAGTATACGTAAGACACAATAGTAATAATTATAATTTCCTGATTTCTGGCAATCTGTTCGTCAGGTTTTTAAGCCACGTATTTCTCGAGTAAATTAAACATTTCCGAAAGTACTACTGCTTAAATAATCCTCATTTCACAAGGACGCTGCGTTTCCATAGAAACCAATCCAGTGGATTAGACCTACTGCAACGGTGCTGATAATTAAATACAATTTTCAAATTGGAAAATAGCTCCAGAGGTTGATTTCCGACTTGTACAAGGAAGGAAGTTAAGTTATAGGAACCGCTTCCAGTGTGGAAATAAAATTTTTTTCTCGTGTGGAACACATGCTTCACATTTCTACTTAATTTCTGTTGATCTTAATGACATAAGAAAAACAAAGTAGATGTTTCTTTTGGAATTACTCCGTTCCGGACATAAATACGAAATCTTATTACCCGAATGCTTTCGAAATGCGGACCTATTTTTATCAGGAACAATCTGATCTCGGATTATAGGGTTTTGTATTTAATTTATTTTTGAATCTACGTGTTTGTCTAACATCATGTACCCTTTTCGCACGCTTTAGTTTGCATTGCTTATTGAAATAAGCGAAAACCGAGCTTGTCATATGACGAGTTTCTCTTTATGATGACGTGCAATGGTCAGCGTTCCAGACTATGAATCTTAGGGTCATGGTTCGTGTCCTGTAGCCTTAAAATCGTGCTTCATACTGTGGGATGTGGATATATTATCTCTATATTCCATTAATCTAAGTTATAATCAATCTTTTTTTCCATTACAAATCATTATTTTAGACAACAATCTTTCATTACTGAATGTAGTTTTAGACATCAAACTTTCATCATTGAATGTAGTTTTAGACATCAAACTTTCATCATTGAATGTAGTTTTAGACATCAAACTTTCAGTACTGAATGTAGTTTTAGACATCAATATTTCATCACTTAATGTAGTTTTAGACATCGAACTTTCATCATTGAATGTAGTTTTAGACATCAAACTTTCATCACTTAATGTAGTTTTAGACATCAAACTTTCATCATTGAATGTAGTTTTAGACATCAATCTTTCATCATTGAATGTAGTTTTAGACAACAAACTTTCATCATTGAATGTAGTTTTAGACATCAATCTTTCATCATTGAATGTAGTTTTAGACACAAACTTTCATCATTGAATGTAGTTTTAGACATCAATCTTTCATCATTGAATGTAGTTTTAGACATCAAACTTTCAGTACTGAATGTAGTTTTAGACATCAATATTTCATCACTTAATGTAGTTTTGGACATCAAATTTTAATCATTGAATGTAGTTTTAGACATCAAGCTTTCATCACTTAATGTAGTTTTAGACATAAATCTTTCATCAATGAATGTAGTTTTAGACATCAATCTTTCATCACTTAATGTAGTTTTAGACATAAAACTTTCATCAATGAATGTAGTTTTAGACATCAAACTTTCATCACTTAATGTAGTTTTAGACATCAAACTTTCATCATTGAATGTAATTTTAGACATCAAGCTTTCATCACTTAATGTAGTTTTAGACATTAAACTTTCATCATTGAATGTAGTTTTAGACATCAAACTTTCACAACTGAATGTAGTTTTAAATTTGTATTGTAGCATCCAGTGTATAGAGCCGAATTAAATATATTATTATTTCTCTAGTCTGTCTCTTCCTGTTGGCGATTTGTTTTGAAGCTCATGTACAACTCGAGCTTATATTAAATTCCTGTATTGTGTGCTTTTTAAGCCTTTCTAAAACACCCTTGAAATAAGGAACAGCTAGAGTTTTAAGTCTTTCTAAAACACCCTTGAAATAAGAAATAACTACAGTTTTAAGCCTTTTTAAAACACCCATGGTATAAGGAATAGCTACTGTTTTAAGCCCTTCTAAAACACCCTTGTTATAAGAAACAACTACAGTTTTAAGCCTTTCTAAAACACCCTTGTTATAAGAAACAACTACAGTTTTAAGTCTTTCTAAAACACCCTTGAAATAAGAAATAACAACAGTTTTAAGCCTTTCTAAAACACCCATGGTATAAGGAATAGCTACTGTTTTAAGCCTTTTTAAAACACCCATGATATAAGGAACAGCTACAGTTTTACATCTGTCTCATTTTTCTTATTTTAAACTTTGTTTTGAGTAATGTAGATATTCTTGGCTGAATGTTTTTCCAATAGTAAACTAAAGATGTTGTTGTACTAGATGCACCATTATTGAATTCTTGTACTGGTACTAGCTATACTATTATTGAGTTCTTGTACCACTACTAGCTGTACCGTTATTAAGTTCTTGTACCGGTACTAGCTGTACCACTATTAAGTTCTTCTAGTGGTATTAGCCGTACCATTATTAAGTTCTTGTACCGGTACTAGCTGTACCATTATTAAGTTCTTCTACTGGTATTAGCTGTACCATTATTAAGTTCTTGTGCCGGCACTAGGTGTACCATTATTAAGTTCTTCTAGTGGTATTAGCCGTACCATTATTGATTTCTTGTACCGGTACTAGCTGTACCATTATTAAGTTCTTCTAGTGGTATTAGCTGTACCATTATTAAGTTCTTGTGCCGGCACTAGGTGTACCATTATTAAGTTCTTCTAGTAGTATTAGCCGTACCATTATTGATTTCTTGTACCGGCACTAGTTGTACCATTATTAAGTTCTTCTAGTGGTATTAGCTGTACCATTATTGAGTTCTTGTACCGGTACTAGCTGTACCATTATTAAGTTCTTCTACTGGTATTAGCTGTACCATTATTGAGTTATTGTACCGGTACTAGCTGTACCATTATTAAGTTTTTCTACTGGTATTAGCTGTACCATTATTGAGTTTTTGTACTGGTATTAGCTGTACCATTTTAAGTTTTTCTACTGGTATTAGCTGTACCATTATTGAGTTCTTGTACCGGTACTAGCTGTACCATTATTGAGTTCTTCTACTACAGAACAAATTGTTATTGTCAAACACTTCCAACGTGGACTGATCTACTTTTATGGTTCCATTTCCACATTTTATTAGCAGTTTTAGAGCAGATATAAGTCCGTTGAGCTAATATGTATCTTATTGTTCTTGAGGTAACATTCATATAAGATATTATAGCAAAGGTCATTGGAAACGCTCGTACTCGATCGTCTTCTGAGATACTTAACAGCACTTTTTGAGAGTTTCGGTTTTCCAAACAGAAATAGTTTCTATTGTTAACAATCCCAGTTTAACATATCATCTTCATGTCTTGCTTCTCTTTTCTATTGTTAACAATCCCAGTTTAACATATCATCTTCATGTCTTGCTTCTCTTTTCTATTGTTAACAATCCCAGTTTAACATATCATCTTCATGTCTTGCTTCTCTTTTCTATTGTTAACAATCCCAGTTTAACATTATCATCTTCATGTCTTGCTTCTCTTTCTATTGTTAACAATCCCAGTTTAACATTATCATCTTCATGTCT
>NW_013671796.1:35863-42838 GCF_000517525.1 Limulus polyphemus | reverse complement strand
CTAACAACACGTCACAATGGAGTTCTTGTTTAACTGGTTAAAGCAACTGCAGTGACAACTTTGTTTCTGAACACTATTTTTAAAGCAACTGCAGTGACAACTTTGAATACTATTTCTCAAGCAATTATTAAGACATACTTATAGCTGATACATGTGGTAGTGAACTTTTAACAGAACAGTCAATATCCACTAGACCTTCCCCAAGATATAAAGGATAACGCTTTCTATCACCAACACACAGACTCTGCTATGGTACTTAGATCAAGACTTTCTTGATGATGGACACTGTTAACTTTCATGTGGTATTGATTTCTTAATTAACGTTCTCTTGTAAACCCTTCATGCCGACTTACCAAAGGAAGAACTCTGAGAATATATTTCTGAATTTTTTTAGTAATGCTTTTTTACCGACATTCTTACACTTACGAAAGATTTGAAATAGAAAGAAATCCATTGAAATTTATTTTTCAATTATCTTTGTTGAATATCTTTTTTCAACATTTCAAGGAACTCTCCCAGAGCTGTTAGTTTATTAGAGAGCTAGAACGTTTGTGAAATAATCAAATAATACCCTTACAGTTTAGGCCCCCAGTGGCACAGCGGTATGTCTACGGACTTACAACGCTAGAAACCGGGTTTCGATACCTGTGGTGGGCAGAGCACAGATAGCCCATTGTGTAGCTTTGTGCATAATTACAAACAAACTTACAGTTTAGTTTGGAATTATAATTAAAACGTGTAGTTAGCTACTTTAAAAAATAACGTAATGCTTTACCCGCTTAATAGTACAAATATTATGTGTTTTTGTCTCTCATTACTCGTACATAGGTGTCAGGCAAATTTGGTAATGTTACTTTATACAAATGTTTATCACTGATTAATTGAAACTTCCAGTAAATGATCAAACATAATTACTTGAGTTTTTTTTTCATATTAGTGCCTTATTTCTATTCTGGTGAAGTTTTTTAGAAACACAAGTGGACTTTACTGTACTTTATGGAAAAAATAAGAAATACTTCAAAGAAAAGCTACAGATCAACTGAAGAGCACTCTGGAGTTACTCCTAGTATGCAGAAGAGCACGAAAAGCAGAGAAATAACCTGCACATATGTTAAGAACACAGTCGTCTTAGTAGTAAAACGATACTCTTAAACTTTCATTTTACACTTACGAAGAATAAGAGACTTCAGCGGAAAAGGTTCAGAAGTAAAAATAAACACTTAACGATTAGGATAGCTGAACAGCGTAATAATTGTGAGAAAAAATGGTAGAAATGGAAAAGTCACAGCGAGTATTAAAGGGCGTAAAAGAAACAGTCATTAAACAAGTTATGAAGTAGAAAAATAAGCAGGGAACGCAACGGAGCATCGCTCCAACTCTTGAACTTGGAGCTGAGTTCCAACACTTTAAAAACTACAAATATGTATATAGAAAGTTATTCAATTTACACCTGAAATAGGGAATCTTTCACAACCAAACAGTTAAACGAAGTTACTTTCTTTGTAGCTATACATGTTGACAGGGTAGGACGTGTGCAAGGCATCATAACAATCAACGTTGTTAATACTATAGTGCAGATAGTAAATTAATAAAATATGCGATTGTAAAACTTGTTTTAATGTTAGTGATTTTAAACCGCGGAATAGTGGCTCATAGTACAAACTTTTAGCTCATGGCTTCGTCATTAGATCACTTTGGAAGACAAGACTGACTTGCATACAGTAACGAATCACATACTACATCTGGTACAGTAAAGTGTCATATATAACATCCGATACAGTAAAGTGTCATATATAGCATCCGGTGCAGTAAAGTGTCACATATAACATCCGTTACAATAAAGTGTCATATATAACATCTGGTACAGTAAAGTGTCACATATGACATTCGTTACAATAAAGTGTCACATATAACATCCGTTACAATAAAGTGTCATATATAACATCCGATACAGTAAAGTGTCATATATATAACATCCGACACAGTGGAGTGTCATACATAGCATCCGGTCCAGTAAAGTGTCACATATAACATCCGTTACAATAAAGTGTCATATATAACATCCGGTATGGTAATGTATCATGTGCTATATCCGGTACAATAAAGTGTCATATATAACATCCGATACAGTAAAGTGTCATACATATAACATCCGACACAGTGAAGTGTCATATATAGCATCCGTTACAATAAAGTGTCATATGTATTACAGAAGACAGATATATTGTGTCTACTACGTTTGTATTACATAAGACAGATATACTGTGTCCACTACGCTTTTATTACAGAAGACAGATATACTGTGTCCACTACGCTTGTATTACATAAAACAGATATACTGTGCCCACTACGCTTGTATTACAGAAGACAGATATACTCTGTTTACTACGCTTGTATTACAGAAGACAGATATACTGTGTCCACTACGTTTGTACTAGAGAAGACAGATGTACTGTGTCCATTACGCTTGTATTACAGAAGACAGATATACTGTGTCTACTACGCTTGTATTACAGAAGACAGATATACTGTGTCCACTACGCTTGTATTACAGAAGACAGATATACTGTGTCTACTACGTTTGTATTACAGAAGACAGATATACTGTGTCCACTACGTTTGTATTACAGAAGACAGATATACTGTGTTCATTAAGCTTGTATTACAGAAGACAGATATACTGTTTTCTTGCCGAGAATATTTTTAAACAACGAACACGACAGCCAATTCAAATACGTTTACATAAAATCACTTATTTTTGGAGTCTTAGAATCTTAAATGAAGTAAATATTAATTTATTTTTTTTCACATTTTTACATTCAAAATAATTAAGAATATATTAACAACGTCAACACTTTTGGTGATAGCATTGAACTATATAAGAACAATTATCATATCCAGGGATGAGGTGATGATAACATTTGTTACTATGGCAACAAGTATATATATATACAGGAATGAACTGGTGGTAGCATTCGTTACTATGGCAACAAGTATATATCTAAAAGGATGAGGGATGATAACAATCGTTACTATGGCAATCAAGTATATATCTACAGGTATGAAGTGGTGGTAGCATTTGTTACTATGGAAACAAGTATATATTTGCAGGGATGAAGACTGTGGGGTCTGCAGAACAAAGACCGAGTCGGTTAGTATCGACAGAATTGGGAATTCACAAAGTAACAGCTGTTACAGAAAACAATTTCGAATAAATCCAGCAGAAAAGGCTGTACTTCAGTTTAACACTAGTAGGCTGAGCTCACGAGAAAGAGATACAGGCAGTGACAGGAGAAACCTAATATTATGTACCATGATTAACGAGCTCGTAGTAAAGAAATAATACAATCAGAGTGTTCTTGATTGTATTGAACTGGTGTAGAAAACTGGTTAAACACAAGGATTTATAAAATAAACTAGCACATCAGTTACACACTAACATTTAACGAACTTAGACACTTTTCTTGTTTAAAAACAATGTTAAACCTTTTTTCTGGGCTAGGTGTGGCCTAGTGGTTAGCTTTCTGAGAGTCCATGTTTCGTGTTCTGTTGTCGCAAATTCGCATTCCACACTTTTGGGCCGTGGGTGTGTTGTAACAGACACTACCAAATTATTCTAAACCATTATGTTATTTAAAGCCTTGAAGAATTTGCAAATCAATCTCAAGCATAAGATGCGTTACAAGACAGGAGAACTTGCAAATTAACCTCAAACATGAAGTGTTTTACAACCCTAGAAAACGTGCAAATTAACCTCAAGCATAAGGAGCTCTACAAGTCTGGAGAACAATTAACCTCAAACATGAAGTGCTTTACAACCTTAGAAAACTTGCAAATCAACCTCAAGCATAAGGAGCTCTACAAGTCTGGAGAACAATTAATCTCAAACATGAAGTGCTTTACAACCTTAGAAAACTTGCAAATCAACCTCAAGCATAAGGAGCTCTACAAGTCTGGAGAACAATTAATCTCAAACATGAAGTGCTTTACAACCTTAGAAAACTTGCAAATCAACCTCTAGCATAAGGTGCTCTACAAGTTTGCAGAACTTGCAAATTAACTTCAAACATGAAGTGCCTTACAAACATGTAAAATGTGCAAAACAACATCAACATGCTGTGATTAAAAAAACCTAAAGATCTGTTATTACTAAAGTTATAGACAAGTTTATCCTGTAAGGATAAATTTTCATAGGACGAAATTGTTTTAAATGCCTCACAATAGCCTACTGATTGAGAAATCAGATTCTGCAGTTACTAAAGGTAAAATTTTTTTTTTGTTAAGCACAAATCTATACAATGGGCTGTCTGTGCTAAGCCTCCATAGGTATTGAATCTCGATTTTTTGAGAATTATAAGGCCGCAAACTTACCGTTGAGCAACCGGGGTACACGAGGCAAGTTTATCAAACTTTGTATTTTATAAAACTAATTAAATTTCGTGTTAGCCCTAAGTATATAGTATCAAAAGCAACCAAATGAAGCGTTTTAGAATGTGACTGTTAAAACAACTTAGATAAATCGTGTTGATTACATCATATTCTTCAAAACCAAAATGTCTTATGTTATATCACTGACAAGGAATAACATTTAGATGATAAACAAATATTCAAATGAAGAATGAAATCGGAGTTCTATTGTTTTTGACAAATTGTATAAAGGGTGAGTGAGATCTGAATCTCTAAGGAAATTCGTTACTTCTTTTTAAGCGTTTATCGATCGGTCTACGTCTTCAACTTGGAAGAAGAAGATTATTATATAAGAACGAGAGTAATCATGTTGGTATATTTTCGAAGAGATAAAATGAACCGGTATAGAGGTCGCTTCAAAGAATGGAAATGATTTTTTTAAGTATTTTTTTTGGAAATGGAATATTTAAGAAGTCAATATGTCCTTCCCCTTCCCCTCCTCCCACATATTTTGAAAGGGAACCTCCTAATGTTTCTAAGGCGTAAACACTGACACTATAAAAGGGTAACTTTCAGGATATTTTGAATATTATAAAAAGGAAACCTCTCGACATTTTTCAAGACTCTCGATATCTTGTAAAATTGCACTGTTTACCATTTGGCTGGCGAAACGTTTAGAGAAAGAGAGAAATTAGTGCAGCGTAGTAAAGAGAGAAATTAGTGCAGCGTAGTAAAGTTTCCGTGAGAGTATGTTTTTAGAAATTACCCATCACTTTTTGTTTGTTTTTCTGTTTTAGAATTTTGCGCAAGGTTACAAGAGGACTATCTGCGCTAGCCGTCCCTAATTTAGAAGTGTTATTCTAGACGGAAGGCAATTAGCCTACACCTCACACAGCAAGCTTTTCGGCTACTCTTTTACCAACGAATAGTGGGATTGAACGTCACGTTATAATGCCCCACGGTTGACAGGGCAAGCATGTTCAGTGACGGGATTTGAACCCGCGACCCGCTGATTGCGAGTCAAGTGCCCTAACTACCAGGTTATGTCAGGACTTTCAGGAAAGTTTAAAAACTTTCAAGGATAGTTCTTTTCGTTATGACGTCAGTGGTTGTATTTATTTAACGATAGTTCTTTTCGTCATGACGTCAGTGGTTGCATTCATTTAAGGATATAGGTTCTCGTCAAGACATCAATGGTTGCATTCATTTAAAGATATTTGTTCTCGTCATGACGTCAATGGCTGCAATCATTTAACGATAGTTCTTTTCGTTATGACGTCAATGGTTGTATTTATTTAACGATAGTTCTTTTCGTCATGTCGTCGGTGGATGTATTCATTTAAGGATATTTGTTCTCGTCATGACGTCAATGGTTGCATTCATTTAAAGATATTTGTTCTCATGATGACGTCAGTGGTTATTCAAATATACTTTTTGAAATCATTACCTTCATATTTAACAAAGCATCTATAGTGACTGATTTACAATACAGACTTCTCTAGACAGGTTGTCCTAAAAAAGCGGGTTATAGACTTCTACAGTAAGACTGGTTTAAACAAGCGGGTTATAGACTTCTCCAGTAAGATTGGTTTAAACAAGAGGGTTATAGACTTCTCCAGTAAGATTGGTTTAAACAAGCGGGTTATAGACTTCTCCAGTAAGATTGGTTTAAACAAGCGGTTATAGACTTCTACAGTAGATTGGTTTAAACAAGCGGGTTATAGACTTCTACAGTAAGATTGGTTTAAACAAGCGGGTTATAGACTTCTACAGTAAGATTGGTTTAAACAAGTGGGTTATAGACTTCTCCAGTAAGATTGGTTTAAACAAGCGGGTTATAGACTTCTACAGTAAGATTGGTTTAAACAAGTGGGTTATAGACTTCTCCAGTAAGATTGGTTTAAACAAGCGGGTTATAGCCTTCTCCAGTAAGATTGGTTTAAACAAGCGGGTTATAGACTTCTACAGTAAGATTGGTTTAAACAAGTGGGTTATAGACTTCTCCAGTAAGATTGGTTTAAACAAGTGTGTTATAGACTTCTCCAGTAAGATGCTCTTTTTCAACTTCTTTGTCCCATCGTTTCGGTGGACATTTAGGTAGAGTATATGCAGTAGGTTTAAAAAATTAATGGACCGCAACTACCTGCTCCTTGTTTCTGAACACTATTTTTTGGTCATTACAATTGCTTTAAACATAGTGTTCAGAAACAAGGTGGTCATTACAATTGCTTTAAACATAGTGTTCAGAAACAAAGTGGTCATTACAATTGCTTAGAAATACTGTGTAAAAATACAAAGTCTTCTCAAACAAAAATTTACGGCAAAGCTCCATGTTAGTTGAGAAGCAAGACATGAAGATGATATGTTAAACTGGGATTGTTAACAATAGAAAAGAGAAGCAAGACATGAAGATGATATGTTAAACTGGGATTGTTAACAATAGAAAAGAGAAGCAAGACATGAAGATGATATGTTAAACTGGGATTGTTAACAATAGAAAAGAGAAGCAAGACATGAAGATGATATGTTAAACTGGGATTGTTAACAATAGAAAAGAGAAGCAAGACA
>NW_013671796.1:31493-34890 GCF_000517525.1 Limulus polyphemus | reverse complement strand
ATTTAAATGGTTCATTGTGACGTGTTGTTAGATCTGCTAGTTCTTGTTTAACTGGTCCATTGTGACGTGTTGTTAGATATGCTAGTTCTTATTTAAATGGTTCATTGTGACGTGTTGTTAGATCTGCTAGTTCTTGTTTAACTGGTTCATTGTGACGTGTTGTTAGAGATGCTAGTTCTTATTTAAATGGTTCATTGTGACGTGTTGTTAGAACAACACGTCACAATGAACCAGTTAAACAAGAACTAGCAGATAGATCTGCTAGTTCTTGTTTAACTGGTTCATTGTGACGTGTTGTTAGAGATGCTAGTTCTTATTTAAATGGTTCATTGTGACGTGTTGTTAGATCTGCTAGTTCTTGTTTAACTGGTTCATTGTGACGTGTTGTTAGAGCTGTTAGTTCTTGTTTACCTGTTTCATTGTGACGTGTTGTTGAATCTGCTAGTTTTTGTTTAACTGTTTCAGTGTGACGTGTTGTTAGAGCTGTTAGTTCTTGTTTAACTGGTTCATTGTGACGTGTTGTTAGAGCTGCTAGTTCTTGTTTAACTGGTTCATTGTGACGTGTTGTTAGAGATACTAGTTCTTGTTTACCTGTTTCATTGTGACGTGTTGTTGGAGCTGCTAGTTCTTGTTTAACTGGTTCATTGTGACGTGTTGTTAGAGCTGCTAGTTCTTGTTTAACTGGTTCATTGTGACGTGCTGTTAGAGCTGCTAGTTCTTGTTTAACTGTTTCATTGTGACGTGTTGTTGGAGCTACTAGTTCTAGTTTACCTGTTTCAGTATGACGTGTTGTTAGAGCTGTTAGTTCTTGCTTACCTGTTTCACTGTGACGTGTTGTTGGATCTGCTAGTTCTTGTTTAACTGTTTCATTGTGACGTGTTGTTAGAGCTGTTAGTTCTAATTTATTTGTTTCATTGTGACGTGTTGTTACAGCTGTTAGTTCTTGTTTAACTGGTCCATTGTGACGTGTTGTTGGATCTGCTAGTTCCTGTTTAACTGTTTCATTGTGACGTGTTGTTAGAGCTGTTAGTTCTTGTTTAACTGTTTCATTGTGACGTGTTGTTAGAGCTGTTAGTTCTAATTTATTTGTTTCATTGTGACGTGTTGTTACAGCTGTTAGTTCTTGTTTAACTGGTCCATTGTGACGTGTTGTTGGATCTGCTAGTTCTTGTTTAACTGGTCCATTGTGACGTATTGTTAGAGGTGTTAGTTATTGAAGCCAAACAAGTGAAATTATGCTTCGTCTCTATGCTGGTGTCTCATAGATACCGTTGTTAAAAATATTTTCATGCAACTTCCGAAAAGCCGTTTCGGCAACCAACGTATAGTGTAAACTTATCAACACTTTAACACTACCAAAATGTAATAGGCCACAGAAGAATGATTAATGAATAAATGGTATCAAAATCACGCGAACTGCTATTAAAGTAAGAGCAGATTTAAACGACTTGCAAGGTACAACAACGTATAAGATAAAGCAGAAGCAACAGCTACATTTTATCATTTGTATTAATATATATGTTTAACCTAACTTGTCGACAATAACACTTGTACCAGCTATAACCTGGTGGTTAGGGTGCTCGACTCGCAATCTGCGGGTAGCGAGTCCGATTTACCCTCGCCGAACAGGCTCACCATTGTGGGGGGCGTTAAAATATTCGATGGTGAAAGAGTAGCCCAAGTGGGTGGTGCTGATTAGGTGCCTTCCCTCTAGCCCGTCCTTGCTAAATTAGGGACGGCTACCTGGTAAAAACAACTGCTAGCACTGTTGAAATACTTCCGAGTGGCTCAGTGTCAGGACTGAAGGTTTATTTATAATGCTGAAAACCATCGTGTAGCCTTACGCTTAACAACAAACAAAACTATTGAAACAGCCACTGTTAGTTAACAAGTCTGAAACACTGACGAAACACTAGGCTGGGCAACTAAAACTAACCGTACATGGTTTTACAGAGCTATAATGTTTTTTAGTGTTCAATCTATCGAAGTGAGTTTTTGACCCAAAATTTGTAGCGCGCGCGCTTTCAAAGTCGACGAAGACAGGAGAAATAATAAGCAAAAATGAACTCGCTGTTGAGCCCCACGTATTATTAAAGGCATTCTCTTTACGCTGTTATTCTTAAGCAAAAACAAATTTGAATATCTAAAGCGAAAACATCAGTTGAAGGCTGTAACAACAACTTCGAGAATATTAAATTTATAATTAAAATTTGAACATAATGGTATACAGTAATTCATCATGCGCTTAACTTATTTTTAGGCACGGTGTATTAATAATTTTTCTTCCTTACATCTTCTTTCTTCAGAAACCGACTGAAGTTGTAGCAAAGTTGATGATTCATGTTCTATTTGCTGACATCAGCCTGTGAAGGATCGTGCCATATGATTGGGCGTTCTTCTGGAGCCCCAATAAAAATGTCTGGTTATATAAAATAACATTGAAACTTAGGACTAACCTTAAGAAAATTTATTGTTGAACAGACACAGTATCTTTACAAGTTTAAAAACAGCTTAGAGGTGTGGTATTGATTCAGGAACTAAGGAAACAATCCCTTAATTATATGTCGTCATAGTTGAAAGAATCTATGATCCCCTTTCATCTTGATTTAACCATGAATTGATTTTTTCCCTTCTTATCGAATAGAAACAAAACTCCAGGCTATTGTTTAGTCTTAGCGTTAAACGCAAAAAAGTGGCTTTTGGGGTTTTACAGTTATAGACGTTATATTTTTTTTTAATGATTTGGGTCATGTTTAAAATAACTTCTGGAGATGTGATATTGAGTTAGTTAATAAGAACAAAGGTTTTCGATTTTTTGTTACATGTCGTCACGTTTTTATGAAAGTTCTGTTTAATTGATATTGTTTGTTTGTTTGTTTTTGAATTTTGCGCAAAGCTACACGAGGGCTATCTGCACTAGTCGTTCCTAATTTAGCAGTGTAAGACTAGAGGGAAGGCAGCTAGTCATCACCACCCACCGCCAACTCTTGGGCTACTCTTTTACCAACGAATAGTGGGATTGACCGCACATTATAACGCCCCCACGGCTGAAAGGGCTTGCATGTTTGGTGTGACGGGGATTCGAACCCGCCACCCTCAGATTGCGATTCGAGCGCCTTAACCACCTGGCCATGCCGGGCCTAATCGATATTGTTAGCGTTTAGGTAGTTTGATAAACTGACATGTAATGAACAATTCGTTCTATATATTTTTACTGGTCTGAGCACTTTAAACACATACATACATAAAGATATAACTTGGCCCTCTCTCTTCGTCTCAGTTGATGTATATATTTCTGAATCTCCTTTTCAGACTATATATATTTACTCCTGAACACCGAATTTCAGATTATGTTTGTATTCAAATACCCACATGTAACATGAGAAGGAAATTCACC
>NW_013671796.1:26353-30493 GCF_000517525.1 Limulus polyphemus | reverse complement strand
TGAACCCTAATCTCAGATTACGTAGAAGTACACAAATACCCACATGTAACATGAGAAGGAAATTCACACGAACCCTAATCTCAGATTATGTACGTATGTGTACTTCTGAATCCTAAGATCATATTTCCTAAATATTATTGAATCAAAAATTCAGATTATGTGTGCATCCCTGATCCCTATCTCTGATTATGTGTGCATCCCTGATTCCTATCTCAGATTATGTGCGTATTATTGAATTCAAGTATCATATTAGGTGTGTATTCCTGAATCCCTCTCTCAGATAATGTGAGTGTTATTGAATTCAAGTATCATATTAGGTGTGTATTCCTGAATCCCTCTCTCAGATAATGTGAGTGTTATTGAATTCAAGTATCATATTAGGTGTGTATTCCTGAATCCCTCTCTCAGATAATGTGAGTGTTATTGAATTCAAGTATCATATTAGGTGTGTATTCCTGAATCCCTCTCTCAGATAATGTGAGTGTTATTGAATCCAAGTTTCAAACTACGGTTGTTTTCTTGAATAATCCCCCGAATCTGTTTACTTTGTGTACTCCTCCATATATTAATCTATTGAATACCTATCCTACCACCAGTATGGGCAACAGACTGATACTTTTAAACTGAAAATCATTACAAACTCAACCAAATCATCTACTAATTGATCCTCTTTAGATATCACTAAAACTACCAATTCATCTCCAAAACAGTCCAAAGGTCTTTAAATATATGAAAGGAATATCTAAGCGACTACAGTAATGCACCTGATATAACGATTCTCCAGACAAATTTCAGTAACATAATGAGTCCAGCTGCTTGCGACACAGCTTCTCTCGAGGTTAATGACGAAGAAAATGTCCGTATGAATACAATGTGTCTTGTGAAGTACGCCTGTTTGTTGAGCCAATATCGCACGCAGACGAACGTTTCTGCCTGGGCGCCATTAATCTTTGAAATAGACTAAATGCTGCTTATAAAGCATTGAACGATACTTAATGACAGTCCAGAAACTGATCTAATTAGGCTGTTTCTGACTGACTGAAAGAGATGTGTGTTTTTTTTAAATAGAATGGTTATCTGTTTAGGTTTTCGGATAAATTAGGTTTTGAAGAGACTTTTGCTTATCTGTTTAACTTTACGGATAAAATGTGGTACCAAGATAAGTTTGTTTAACTGTACCAATAAAATGGGCTGTAAATATAACTCTGCTTGACTGTTTAACTTGACCAAGGAAATTATCAAATATCAAGTAAAACAATGAAAAACCTGGAATAACTGTAACGAAACTATCAGCTATCAAGTAATAATCTGGAAAAGTCTGAAGTAACTGTGACGAAACTATCAGGTATCAAGTAAAACAATGAAAAAACCTGGAATAACTGTAAGGAAACTATCAGGTATCAAGTAAAAATATGGAAAGGTCTGGAGTAACTGTAATGAAACTATCAGCTATCAAGTAAAAATATGGAAACGTCTGGAGTAACTGTAATGAAACTAACAGGTATCAAGTAAAAATATGGAAAAGTCTGGAGTAACTGTAATGAAACTATCAGCTATCAAGTAAAAATAAGGAAAAGTCTGGAGTAACTATAATGAAACTATCAGCTATCAAGTAAAAATTTAGAAAAGTCTGGAATTACTGTAACGAAACTATCAGCTATCAAGTAAAAATATGGAAAAGTCTGGAGTAACTGTAAGGAAACTTTCAGCTATCAAGTAAAAATATGGAAACGTCTAGAGTAACTGTAAGGAAACTTTCAGCTATCAAGTAAAAATATGGAAAAGTCTGGAGTAACTGTAAGGAAACTATCAGCTATCAAGTAAAAATATGGAAAAGTCTGAAGTAACTGTAAGGAAACTCTCAGCTATAAAGTAAAACTATGTAAAAAGGAGGGATTACGTGTAATTACGCGTCGAGGAATCTGAGAAGTGGAAGAACCTTGCTCGTATCAAAGAAGCCTCTGGGTGTTACCAGAATAAAGCGAAGGTCCGAGAGTACCGACACAAAGCGTAGCTTATCCTTAGCTTCGAAGTCTGCTATATTATCAACACTAATCTTCGCTAGCCTTGTTCCCAGGGGTGTTTTCTGTGGTAGCGATTAGTGGTTTTCAAGTGTATTAATGAGTAATGAAAGTTAATTGTATTAGTTCTGTTTCTCGGTTTATTATCATTCACCTGAGGGAAGATGAATCCCGCAGGCATTTTTTACGTGCATATAGAGGGAATTCTAAAACAGTAAATATCAAAATAGTGATCTTAATGCACCATATATATATATATATATATGACGTCAATATGTGTGTGTGTCTGTTCCTTATACGTTTCCATCTTGTTCAATCAGCATCAAACTTGACACAGTAATACAGGATGGCACGAGGAAGGTCATGGGGATTGGACCCCCATCTAATATCGGAAAAACTACCAATGTTGTATATTCCTCAGTATTAGAATGAACTGTGTGACTACTATTGATAGAATTCTTGAAAACAGCATGTCTTTCTTTTCACTGTTGGTATCTTTATTTATTTTTATTGAACTTTTAATGTTTATTATGTTAAAAAAACAGAAGCACAATTTCCTATTCTTTGTTACAAACGAGTTTTTATTTCACCAGTCCTAAGGACGGGTACTGTACCTAATACACCTATAAATAACGCAAACTTTTTCCACACATACATATGCACACGTATATAACAAACATATATACCTGTAAAGCTTAAACTTCAATTTACTTCAAAACCTAAGAATGATGATTAAAGATTGCGTTTACATACAAACACACACACACACACACACCTATACCTACTCCCCTATATGTGATATAATTTTGGATTTAGTACCTAGCGAGCCAGGTTAGAGTCCGAACGATACCAAAAAAATTCCTCACACTTTAAGCTGTTGATGCGTTATAAAAGTGACTGTCAATCCCATAGCGTGGTTGTTGGTTGGTAGGGTGATTCTGATTGGCTGTCTTCTCTGAGGTCAGTACATTAAAATTAGGGATGAAGCGGATATTCTTAATAACTTATTTATTTATTTACAACGTTCAGGAGCATATGTTAGTTTTTCTTATTTCATTAGATAATGTACAAAGTTCGTTGTGAGGTGGAGAAATATTTTGATTTATCTTTGTTATTTAACGCTCTGGCGCTAATAGGAAACGGATAACACAAGTCTCTTAATAATTCACATTTCATTGACAATTTTTGATAACTTATATAGTTCTCTGATTCCTAGTAAAAATGATGACTTCCGTTAGAGGTTCTTCGTCACATTCAACTTGTTCTTGGATAACTCTTATCCATATCTTAGTTTTTGTTTTGAATGAACATAGATGAACTAATGAGCCTCGTTTAGATGATTGTTACTCTTATGCCAAATATTAATTTCTCTTTTTGCGAGGAAGTTACAAACATTATCTACGTCACCATTAATTTTGAACTACTCCCCAGAGGGAAGACAGTCAGTGTTACTCCTATAACGCCGTCACAGCTTAGCACTCACAGGCGGATGTCTTGTGATAACGTTCGAATTCGGGCCCAGTTCGCCAGCTCCGAAATCCGAAGATCTACCACAGGATCAATTAACGCTCTATTTCGACTTAAGAAAATTTTCAAATAGGTGGGTACAACGACTGGGACTTTATTATTATTGAAGAACGATATACAAAATAGGCTTCTCTCGTGATGTGATTATTTTTTGAGGTTTATATATAAAAGTTTATTGTTTTTTTTTTTACATTGTGGTTAGACATTGGGTAAAAGAAAAAATCTGTCAGCTTTTCAAAGAGGCATGTTAATAGATGTCAATTTCACAGGAATATCGTTATCAAAGATCACTGAACAGCTGTTCAAATGCACCTGTTATCACCTATCAGTAATGTAAGTGAAAACTGAATACACCTACCGCTAGGAAACACTATGGTCACTTACTGCTGGTGATGGACAAAGGAAAAAAGACGATTTGACAGTTATTAAAAGCAAAGGAGTCAGACTGTGTTGCATTTGAATGATTGACAACAAACTGTTTATTGTTGAGTACAGTAAAATAACTGATACTGTAAAGTCGATAGTTACCAAATAACTGATACTGTAAAGTCGATAGTTACCAAATAACTGATACTGTAAAGTCGATAGTTAC
>NW_013671796.1:24532-25559 GCF_000517525.1 Limulus polyphemus | reverse complement strand
TCGATAGTTATCAAATAACTGATACTGTAAAGTCGATAGTTATCCAATAACTGATACTGTAAAGTCGATAGTTACCCAATAACTGATACTGTAAAGTCGATAGTTACCAAATAACTGATACTGTAAAGTAGATAGTTACCCAATAACTGATACTGTAAAGTCCATAGTTACCCAATAACTGATACTATAAAGCCGATAGTTACCCAATAACTGATACTGTAAAGTCGATAGTTACCCAATAACTGATACTATAAAGCCGATAGTTACCCAATAACTGATACTATAAAGCCGATAGTTACCCAATAACTGATACTGTAAAGTCGATAGTTACCCAATAACTGATACTATAAAGCCGATAGTTACCCAATAACTGATACTGTAAAGTCGATAGTTATCCAATAACTGATACTGTATAGTCCATAGTTACCAAATAACTGATACTGTAAAGTCGATAGTTACCCAATAAGTTGTGTCTACACTTTATGTTTCACACAATGATTTTTAATTTTTGTTTTTGAGTCCCGAGGTCGTTTGAAGCACCTTAGATACTGATGCATCATTGGTAGACTTACCTGGTGGCGCCCTCCCCCTCTATGTAGTCGTCCACAATTTAGTAGTGAAAGACTAGAAGGATTGTTTGTTTGTTTTGAATTTCGCGCAAAGCTACACGAGGTCTATCTGCGCTAGCCGTCCCTAATTTGCAGTGTAAGACTAGAGGGAAGGCAGCTAGTCATCACCACCCACCGCCAACTCTTGGGCTACTCTTTTACCAACGAATAGTGGGATTGACCGTTACGTTATAACGCCCCCACGGCTGAAAGGGCGAGCAGGTTTGGTGTGACGGGGATTCGAACCCACGACCCTCAGATCGCGAGTCGAGCGCCCTAACCACCTGGCCATGCCGGGCGACTAGAAGGAAGACACTTAGTCAACACCACCTCCCCCGACTCTTGGGGTACTCTTTTACCAACTAATAGTGGGACTGACTGTCACATTACAATGCCCCCACGGCTGAAAGGGCGAGCAT
>NW_013671796.1:17472-23532 GCF_000517525.1 Limulus polyphemus | reverse complement strand
AGTACATTTCGTGTCTTAACTAAACACAGTGTTATAATTAACGGAGATAAAAGTTTTTTCGTGTCTTAGTTGAACACAATGAGGATGCCTCAAAGTACTAAAATAGAAAACATAGCTGTCAGATGCTTAAATGGGTTTTCAAATGCAGAGAAATAGGCGATGATCCAGACAATGGGACTAAGCTTTCATGAGCACAGCGTGGCGCTTTGACTTTTATGGTCTTATCAGCTGGCAGCTTATTGGAATACCCCATGGAAGAACTCGTGCGGACTTTATAGTAAAAGCATGACCCTACTGAGCCCTAAAATATAACGTTTATCTTTCACTGAATTACGACAATGTGAGCACGGTTCAAAGATAAACAGTTTCTAGCTCTCCAAAGAACAATAAAAATACTTTTGTGGCAAAAAGACTGGTGAGCTACGTTACGCATGCGCACTTGAATGGAAGCTTGTTATTGATCTAAAAGGTTTAAACAAGTTGTAAACTGTACAGCATCAAGATATATTGTAGAGTGAGCTTAAGTGTTTGGCTAGATATACAAATGTCTAAGTTATGAAACTATTATTGATAAAGATGTGTTAATAATTTCACTTTTTGTAATTAGAATATGTGTTATTAGAAGCTATATGAGGGTTAAAAGGGGATTTCTTTGTACTTTGATTATATTCTCAAACTTGAATGACATTCCTAATTAGACGGAATTTCTACATATTCCGATATCCCTACTAGTGACGCTCATTCGCACCTTGTAAGTCCAGTCCTGCCTTTGGAGCTACTGGTTTCTTCACTGATGGTGGTCAGTCTGGTGGCCATGGTAACGTACTACTATCTGTTCCGCCATTGATCGTGGTCAGTCTGGTGGCCATGGTAACGTACTACTATCTGTTCCGTCATTGATCGTGGTCAGTCTGGTGGCCATGGTAACGTACTACTATCTGTTCCGTCATTCATCGTGGTCAGTCTGGTGGACATGATAACACACTATTATCTGTTCCGTCATTGATCGTGATCAGTCTGGTGGCCATGATAACACACTACTATCTGTTCCGTCATTCATCGTGGTCAGTCTGGTGGCCATGATAACATACCACTATCTATTCCGTCATTGATCGTGGTCAGTCTGGTGGCCATGATAACATCCTACTATACGACATCACAGTTTCTCTTGTAACAAACATCGTGGTCACTCTTGATAAACTCTTCACAGATCTTTCTTTGTTTGTGAACATCGGTCTCCAGGGCCACATGTAACAAGTCCAAAGGCTCAAAAGTCATTTGTAACAGCATTGGAGGACTTGACAGGTATGTAGACGGTAGTGGAGGAGTTGAAAGGTATGTGGACGGTATTGGAGGACTTGACAGGTATGTGGACGGTATTGGCGGACTTGACAAGTATTTAGACGGTAGTGGAGGAGTTGAAAGGTATGTGGACGGTATTGGAAGACTTGACAGGTATGTGGACGGTATTGGAGAACTTGATAGGTGTGTGGACGGTATTGGCGGACTTGAAAGGTATGTGGACGGTATTGGATGACTTGACAGGTATTTGGATGGTATTGGAGAAGTTGAAAGGTATGTGGACGGTATTGGAGGACTTGACAGGTATGTGGACGATATTGGAGGACTTGACAGATATGGAAACGGTATTGAAATACTTGATAGGTATGTGGACGGTATTGGATGACTTAACAGCTATTTGGATGGCATTGGAGGACTTGAAAGGTATGTGGACGGTATTGGAGAACTTGATAGGTATGTTGACGGGATTGACAGGTATGTGAACGGCACGGTATTGGAGGACTTGACAGGTATGTGGGCGGTATTGGAGAACTTGACAGGTATATGTACGATATTGGAGGACTTGATAGGTATATGTTTTGTGATTCTAATTTCTATGTCCGTTTTTTAGTCATTGAATTCGAGTATAACTGGAAGCATATATGAATTGTGGCTTTCTAATCGCTGCTTTTTATCATGTTAATGATAATATGGAATACACTTAGCTTCATCAGACTGATTTGAGGGTCAGAGGGTCCTTTTTCGTAACTCCAATTCGATTTAGGGTATAGTTTAGGTGTCCAAGTTTCTAAATAGCTCAGGTTATTACGCACGAAGAACATTAAATATTTGCCTTTTCGAAATACTATACTAATGGACTTCATCGCTAGAACAGTTACCTTAAGTTATAAATTATTCGTTGCAGCGTTGCACTGTGGAATGGTCAGGAGTTCGCAAACTGAACCAAACATAGATGCTACATAGGTGGTGCGATGGTTCGTATTTGCAGTAACACACCACTACATTAAAATGCTCATATATTTCTTATAAAATGTGTTTAACCTCTTTGAATTTTAAAACCCCGGTAATAATATTAATTGAGTATTCATTTGAACTGGTTTCTTGACTCGATACCTTTAGTGGTTTTGTTGTGATTATTTAGTTATTACATACAGTTTCTTCGTTGTAACGCAAAGATACAGAATGGACCATCTGCGCTCTGTCCATCATTACAGGAAGATAGGAAATTTATTTGTTTTAAAGCAAAGCCATATTGAGCTATCTACTGTGTCAACGGCAGGAAATCGAAACCCGGATTTTAGCGTTGTAAGTCCGTAAACTTACAGCCGACCCACTGAGAGGCAAAATAAACAAGAGACGTTAACACGTAACACAACTTTAATAGAACCACCAGGCTTACCCAATAACAATAACGTTTTATATAAAACTCATAGAACGTGAATAGCTAGCCCTAAATGTACGTAACGAAGGTTTTACAGATTGGCCACATTGGTTTTATATATTTTTTAAATATTTATGTAGACAGCTTTTATTCTTGAGGTTGTAGACTTAAACTACTTGGGTGATTATGAAGTCATATAGAATCGTGGCCTTTACTAAATGATTCATAAAATGGAACAATATATATATATATAAATTTTAGGTCGGCGTCTCTGATGGATTTCTAATTAACTAAAACTGACTCGTTGTGTATTGTCCTCGCCACCATCTTCTTTGTTGGTTTTCATATTAATTCAGTTTAATCTGTTTGTTGTTAAGCACAATGGGCTATTTGTGATGTGCCCACCATGGGTATCGAAATCCGGTGGGCTATTTGTGATGTGCCCACCATGGGTATCGAAATCCGGTGGGCTATTTGTGATGTGCCCACCATGGGTATCGAAATCCGGTGGGCTATTTGTGATGTGCCCACCATGGGTATCGAAATCCGGTGGGCTATTTGTGATGTACCCACCAGGGGTATCAAAATCCGGTGGGCTATTTGTGATGTGCCCACCAGGGGTATCAAAATCCGGTTTTAGCGTTATAAGCTTTCGGACTTTCTACCGAGTCACTGGTGGGGGAAGAGACATTAATTTAGACTGACCATCTGTATATCGTTCTCACCATCGCTGCCTCCCTTTCTGATTTGAACGTGATCTTTGTCGAATTGTTTAGTTTGTACACAAAAGGTAGACATATATATTTAAACATTGATTTCAGCTTTAGCATATCTCAAAGAAAGTGAAGTTAGCGTTAAACATAACGATATGTTTCTCAGACAACCTCAACTTGTCTCGAGCAGTTGAAAAGAAATCCTACACCAAGACGTTCAGTTATTTAATTGCTAAAAGAAAAAAAAAAGATGTTTAAATAGAAGTCACGTGTAATATTCAGCATTCTATAAAGGTAAATTGGGCATATTTTATAAATATTTATTTTAGGTTTCTGTATTCTGAATTTTTCTTGGTCTTTACTAAATATCTTTGTTTTCGTAATTTATTTTATGGCAAATATTTCTAAATGTTTATTTACATAACGATTGTTCAGGCATGAAACATGAGCTTTATCATGCTAGTAACACATTTATTGTTGACCTGCCATGACGGACACTTCCAAAGACAAACCCGTCTCTCAGAAGTATCTGTAAAGAGAAACCGCCATTTTGTAGGATACGTTCAGAATTAACAAATTACGAAAGTATTATTATTATTTATGAAAATTAATTAAACGTAATTACCTATTTGAGTTTAGAATATTACATTAGTTCCTTTATTCTATTGAAGAATAACTCGCGTGTTGAATACAAGAACTCTCAGCTGAATTATCGATTTGTTAGAGCAATAATAATGGTACTTCCTCTCACAGTGATTGGTTGAACTGTCTAAAACGTACGGTAGTGACGATCACTTCCTCTCACATTGATTGGTTGGACTGAGTAATACGTAGGGTAGTGACGATGGTACTTCCTCTCACATTGATTGGTTGAACTGAGTAAGACGTCATCCAGGAGAACACTAATGTTTTAGTCCTGGTGATTTGTGGTACATTTTAAGGCTACCAGAAAACCGTTCCTCAAAATAATAATAATAAAAAAAGCTAAATGGAAATCGCTTATCGTAAATTACTTCTATTTATTTTCGATGACGAGGAACCCACTTTGAGATTAATAATGGTTGGAGACGGCTTGAATGGGTAATGAAGAAAAACCATTATAACTCCCATTTATCATCTCGCTTGTAATGGCTTTTATTATATCAGTTGTTTTTCACCATTTATCCTCCCACTTCTCTCGGTCCCTCCTCCTTGCTTGTAATGACTCTATTCATAACAGTTTTCATATATAAACAGAAAGATCGATAGAATGGGATTTAAGGTAATATTCCTTCAAATGAATGAACTAGAAGATGAAGCCTAACAAATATGGTGGTGTAATTCATTTGGTTACTATAACTATTTAAAAGCTTCAAGATTAAATAGTTGTTTTTTCATTGAGTGTTATATTTGCAATTTCACATCATGAAATCTGGTTATGAAATCAGAACATAAATAATAATTTCCTTAAATTGCAGGCCTAATAAATGACATTCCAGTTTGTGTATAAGAGGGTTCATGGTTCGCGTCCGTTGCCACAAAATCGTGTTCCACACTTAAGGGTTTTCGATTATAGTAGCTGAAGAGTTGGCGGTTAGTGCTTTTTACTAGCTACCTTTCCTCCATTTACATCTCAGTGGCTTAGTAGTTAGTATACGGACTTAACAAGCTAAAATCTGGGATTCAGTTTCCTGTAGTTAAACAAAGAGACTCTAGTCTATCAGTTCCAAAGAATGAGCAGATAACACTCGTGTATCTTCGTGCAAATATCTGAAACAAACAAACTAGTACTTAAACTGTTTATAGGGGGAGCTTTCACAACTTTAACTTCTTGTTTTAAGAAGAAGTAAAATACAATAATAATAAATAACAACTGTATATGTTTAACACATCAAGATAAATTCTTTACCGGCAGATTTAAAACGATTTTCTCCGTTAAAATATGATATTTATGATACAGCACGTTTATTTGTTGTTGTTTTTTTTGTTTCAAAACCATTAGAAAACCAGATAGAAAAAAAAAAACAGTGCTTCTACTTAACTTGTGTCAATTCTGACAATCCCAAAATTTAATAGTTTGTGTTTCTCAAGTTTGTCAGATTATGAAACTTTCTCGTCTTGAATGAGTTTGTATATTTATTGCAAAAAGTGTTAAAGGAAGTCTTGAAGGAAGCACTGTGACACAGTAAAGTTATGAGAAGTCTTGTGGGAAGCACTGTAACACAGTAAAGTTATGAGAAGTCTTGTGGGAAGCACTGTGACACAGTAAAGTTATGAAAAGTCTTGTGGGAAGCACTGTGACACAGTAAAGTTATGAAAAGTCTTGTGGGAAGCACTGTGACACAGTAAAGTTATGAAAAGTCTTGTAGGAAGCACTGTGACACAGTAAAGTTATGAAAAGTCTTGTAGGAAGCACAAAAATATACAATAGAA
Source organism: Limulus polyphemus (assembly GCF_000517525.1). Classification (NCBI taxonomy): domain Eukaryota; kingdom Metazoa; phylum Arthropoda; class Merostomata; order Xiphosura; family Limulidae; genus Limulus; species Limulus polyphemus. Next base: position 17,724 of record NW_013671796.1, on the reverse strand, counting down.
AGGCTATTAAAATATATCTAGGAAATAATATAAAATATGTAATAGAAACAGTATATAAACATGTAATAGAAACAATATATAAATATATAATATAAACAATATATAAATATATAATATAAACAGTATAAAATATGTAATAGAAACAATATAAAATATGTAATAGAAACAATATAAAATATGTAATAGAAACAATATATAAATATATAATATAAACAGTATAAAATATGTAATAGAAACAATATAAATATGTAA
>NW_013671796.1:9763-16617 GCF_000517525.1 Limulus polyphemus | reverse complement strand
CGAGGAACAATGAAAATGTGATAAAGAGTCAACCACGTCAAAAGTTTCCTTTCTCGCCATAAGTTAGTCTCCGAATCTTTACTTGGTCCACGTTTTTGAAAACCTGAAACTTACGAAACACAAAACGTCATTTTGATAGATGTCTGTTAAGAAAACTCAAATCATTTCAAAATTCCGTTCGAAAGTTCTAATAGGAGAGCGATTTTTAAACTCAACAATTTAAACATCACAGTATCTTTTCCAGACTGTAAAATAACACATTGTTGTACGCTTCAAGACAATATAATTACTTATAGCACAAAGAACGTATCATCATCTCGCAAACTTCGTATTTCAACAAAGCTTTGTGCTTAAGATGTGTGACACTTCAAAGAAAAAGTGAACAGTACATTAGTATCTTATTCCAAGAATGCTTGAGTTTTACAAACCTCTCGATATTTAAAATCCTTTTAAAAATCCTGATGTTTATTTAGGTATTAACCTTCACTTGTTTTTAGGGATTCACTAAAGTTTATATTATATTAGACATGATTATTATGTGTCAAACATCAAACCTTTCTTTTAAAAAATAAATGAATAAAATTATTAAAGTAGCATGAACAAATCGTTATATAATTCACATAAATATTAAATAAATACTAATAAGTGCTTGTTGAGACACAAGTGGCCTGAGAACTTGTAATTATTAGAAAAACTGTAGCTTTATTAGAGGAGCTGAATAATGGATTTCCACACACTATTGGAACACAAATAACACACATAGTTACTAGGAAAACTTTAGTTTTGTTTAAAGGAGCCAAGTACTGAATTTCCAGACAGTATTCAAACACAAGTCGCCTTAGAACACATAGTTACTAGGAAATCTGGAATTTTGTTCAAAGGAGCCAACTACTGTATTTCCAGACACTATTCAAACACAAGTCATCTTAGAACACGTAGTTACTAGGAAAGCTTGAGTTTTGTTTAAAGGAGCCAACTACTGTATTTCCAGACACTATTCAAACACAAGTCATCTTAGAACACGTAGTTACTAGGAAATCTTGAGGTTTGTTTAAAGGAGCCAAGTACTGTATTTCCAGACAGTATTCAAACACAAGTTGTCTTAGAACACGTAGTTACTAGGAAAGCTTGAGTTTTGTTTAAAGGAGCCAAGTGCTGTATTTCCAGACAGTATTCAAACACAAGTCATCTTAGAACACGTAGTTACTAGGAAAGCTTGAGGTTTTCTTTAAAGGAGCCAAGTGCTGTATTTCCAGACAGTATTCAAACACAAGTCGCCTTAGAACACATAGTTACTAGGAAAGCTTGAGTTTTGTTTAAAGGAGCCAAGTGCTGTATTTCCAGACAGTATTCAAACACAAGTCGCCTTAGAACACATAGTTACTAGGAAAGCTTGAGTTTTGTTTAAAGGAGCCAAGTACTGTATTTCCATACAATATTATATGTTTTAGTAGTGTGTATGGAAAGCTTGAGTTTTGTTTAAAGGAGCCAAGTACTGTATTTCCATACAATATTATATGTTTTAGTAGTGTGTATGTAGATTATATATGATTTTTGTCCAGAAGGATAAATTTCGGTAAAAATAGTCTATTTACGAATGCACCACTTGCTATTGATTTATACTAATTTCTGGTATTTTCAACCTTCACCAGGAACTCTGAACACGACGAACAAAGTTAGGCTACTTGTACAGTGTAATTTATGTTTGAATTGTCCATTATTCACCATAAGTGGCCCGTACTTATAAAGGTTTTGAAGAATCAATAATACTGATGTTACTAATTTTTGCTTCCCAACTTTTCAGCAGACAAGATGGATCTCATATTGTTGTTTCTTTTTTCCCATCACCAAAATTGTGAAGTACAAAAAGAAGGAAGATACATTTGAAGATTTTAGAGCACGAACGTGTTTCTCAAAATATGTTACTTTGGTCGCAGAGGAGAATTACGTTTTTTGAAACAACTTTAGACATAGAAAGGAATAGCATTGTGAAATTTTTATATCTATTTTAATTCTTAAATTCGTTTTTCAGTTTGAGGAGGCTTTGGTTCAGCTTTTTTTTATAGAGCAAAGCCACATTGGGTTATCTGCCAAATCCCCCCATAGGGAAATCGAACCTCGGGTTTGCACGTTGCAAGTTCGTAAACTTACATCTGACCCACTGGGAGACTTCATAAGACTTCTAAAAGTTTCTGAAATGCTTATTTCCAAAATGGAGAAATAGAAATGGCCCACTAATTACGATGGCAAAATGAAGTTTTCATAAATCATTAGCTAAAATATTTATTTAGTAAATAGCTTTTTTAAACTGCGATAAAAATTAATACAAGAATATTTCTATTTTAAACATATTTATAATTTTTATGATCGATTCTTGTAAGTTTTTTAATATAATAGGAATAAAAAGAAACTTTCTGTAAATCACATCCAAATAAAGCTGACTAGATTAATACCCAGGTATATGTGTAATAAGTGTTATAATATTTCGTTGGCTTCATCTGACTGTGAATACCAATTCTTAGAGTTTTTTTATAGACACGCCTAACATTCTTGATATTTAAAGATGTTTACTGCTTTTAATTTAAATTTTTGATTATGTTTACTGCTTTTGTTTGCTAATTTTGTGAGAGTTTACTATTTTAAATTAAATTTTGTTGATTACGTTTATTGTTTTTTTTTAAATTTGATGTTTGTTTTTACCATACTTACATATAGAAACTTACAGCCACAGATCTTGCTAGGGAAGAAGTCGTACTTACATATACCGAGTTAAAACCACAGATCTTGCTAGGGAAGAAGTCGTACTTACATATACCGAGTTAAAACCACAGATCTTGCTAGGGAAGAAGTCGTACTTACATATACCGTAAGTACGACTTCTTCTCTAGCAAGATCTGTGGTTTTAACTCGGTATATGTAAGTACGACTTCTTCCCTAGCCAGATCTGTGGTTTTAACTAGGTATATATAAGTACGACTTCTTTCTAGCAAGATCTGTATTTGTAACTTATATACCTAGTTAAAACCACAGATCTTGCTAGGGAAGTACGACTTCTTCCCTAGCAAGATCTGTGGTTTTAACTCGGTATATATAAGTACGACTTCTTCTATATACCGAGTTAAAACCACAGATCTTGCTAGGGAAGAAGTCGTACTTACATACACCACATTAAATAAAGATTTTCGTGCAAACAGTATTATACGAAAACAAAGAAAATGTTTTATTTTTTAAATTGTATACAGTGTAATGTGAAAATGCTGTTCCAATCACACTGGTGATATTGATCGAGTTGCCAACGTTACTGAAATAACAATTTCCTAAATCCACAAAAGTAAACGTTTTGGTTGTCAGTCGTAATCCATCACTAAAGATACACTTATCGTAAAGTACCCAGACAGAAATCAATAAATATCTCTAAGGTTTTCCAGTTATCCGACTATACTATTAGTGTAATGATATCTTCTTAGATATTATAACTGGAGAGATATTTCTAGACCAGAAAACCTCTAGTGGTGCTGAATTAAATATCTATCTTTAAATATGAACAGCTATATATATATATATATATATATGTATGTATATAATTTCACAAACGTGTTTTTTTGTCGAACCAAGCCAGTATACAACGAGGAAACAACTACAGCTGAGAAAAGAAAACTCCGAAGACTGAAGTTCGATAGGAATGGATGTTTGTATAGAACGATTCTTGTCAAACGTACAATTAGCCATTTGCCAAACTAAAGAAGAAGAAAAATACTACTTGAAACTACGAACGTTGTGCTATTATAAAGTAATGAAAAATGCCCGGATGATGTTAAATTTTATTTGATCCCTAAGTGTCTTCGAAAAATTTCAGTGTTGTCAGTAAATGTCTCGTGAATAATGTAGATTTTATCACGTGCTTTTACATAACAGTAAGTGATGAAACTTTAGTGTTTAAAATCAAGTGTATGAGTAAAAACAAACCCCGAGGAAGGTTGACAGTGATGTAAATATTCGGTTAATAAATCATGTACAAAGATATCTAATATCTAATGATTGTTCATACTGTTTATAAGATAACTAATATCCAACAACTGTTCGCGTTGTTTTAAATGGTTTTACCTGTCCAACACAAATATATTTAAACCAATAGCTAATCACGTTTTTCTCTACAGTTCTAAGATCAAGATAATTAAAAACAACAATTATTCACGTTGTATATAAGTTAAATATTTCTTTCCTACTTCACCAGAGGTTTCGTCGAACTCATACTTCAATATTATACCAACTATTTAATGATTGTATACATGTGTTAAAGATTTATTTTCTATTTCTATACGGTAAAGCCAAATGGACCCAAAACCCTATAACATATTATATACATTTCACTCTTATACTAGGCCTACTGGTGCTGGTTTGTTGACCAAAGGTGTGCTGATCAGCCTGGAATAGGCGAAACTACAGTCCACAGCAGAGGGTACTGACAATCGTGAAAAATAAATAAATAAAATATTTGACACATACATATATATATATGTACAATTATTAAACAGTTGGTCCGCTGTATAATATTGAATCATGAATTCGACGAAATGTCATAACATTGTTAACATACCTAAATTAACTTAGTTTGCTACAGGGTTAAGTAAAACGGACACAACACACCACAGAAATTATTCTAATTGTTTTATATAGTATTTCCATTATAACATAAAGATAATTAAAACCAACAATTATTCCCGTTGTTCTATATAGTTTTCCATTATAACATAAAGATAATTAAAATCAACAATTATTCCCGTTGTTCTATATAGTTTTCCATTATAACATAAATATATTTAAAACCAACAGTTATTCCCGTTGTTCTATATAGTTTTCCATTCTGACATAAAGATAATTAAAACCAACAATTATTCCCGTTGTTCTATATAGTTTTCCATTATAACATAAAGATAATTAAAACAAACAATTATCCCCGTTGTTCTATATAGTTTTCCATTCTGACATAAAGATATTTAAAACCAACAATTATTCCCGTTGTTCTATATAGTTTTCCATTCTGACATAAAGATATTTAAAACAAACAGTTATTCCCGTTGTTCTATATAGTTTTCCATTATAACATAAATATATTTAAGTCTTGAGATAAGCCAGATAGATACTTTATAGACAAGGAAGTCTTGTGATAAACCAAACCAGATACATACTTTATAGACAAGGAAGTCTTGAGGTAAACTAGATAGATACTTTATAGACAAGGAAGTCTCGTGATAAACCAGATAGATACTTTATAGATAAGGAAGTCTTGAGATAAACCAGAGAGATACTTTATAGACAAGGAAGTCTTGAGATAAGCCAGATAGATACTTTATAGACAAGGAAGTCTTGTGATAAACCAAACCAGATAGATACTTTATAGACAAGGAGGTCTTGAGATAAACCAGATAGATACTTTATAGACAAGGAAGCCTTGAGATAAACCAGATAGATATTTTATAGACAAGGAAGTCTTGAGATAAACCAGATAGATACTTTATAGACAAGGAAGTCTTGAGATAAGCCAGATAGATACTTTATAGACAAGGAAGTCTTGAGATAAGCCAGACAGATACTTTATAGACAAGGAAGTCTTGAGATAAGCCAGACAGATACTTTATAGACAAGGAAGTCTTGAGGTAAACTAGATAGATACTTTATAGACAAGGAAGTCTCGTGATAAACAAGATAGATACTTTATAGACAAGGAAGTCTTGAGATAAGCCAGATAGATACTTTATAGACAAGGAAGTCTTGTGATAAACCAAACCAGATAGATACTTTATAGACAAGGAGGTCTTGAGGTAAACTAGATAGATACTTTATAGACAAGGAAGTCTCGTGATAAACCAGATTGAACAAAATAATAAATACAGATTACCAAGATGTTGTGGACTCGAAATGAATGTTAGTTGTTTATCCAATAAACACTTTAAGAATTATGTGAGATAAACAAGAAATATAGATAACAACGCTCTGGTAGTTTGTTTGTTTGTTCTTAAGCACAAAGCAGTTGAATAGGCTATCTTTGCTGTGCCAATCGTGGGTATCGAAATCCAGTTTTTAGCGTTATAAACCTTCAGAACTACCGCTGAGCCACTTGGGGGAGCGTTGTAGTAGGCTGGAAATGAATATTAGTTGTTTATCCAATAAACACATTAAAGGCTGTATGAGATAATATCAGATGTTTCTTCAAGAACACGAGCTCCCTCCTCTCTCAAAAAAAAAAGAGTTGCCGTAACGCAATATGTCATTTGAACAACAGTTAACTAAAAATAACGTACCTTTATCAGGGAAGTTGTAGTTAATAAAAACTAAAGAGAAAACGACCAAAAGGAAGATTTTAAAACTATGTAAATTAAAACAAAAAAAATGTCTACAAATTATGGTTTTTGTTTGGAAAACATTTTCAATATTGTATACACTGTTGCTAATGCAAAACTAGCTAGCTGATCATACTGTGTTGTAGACGTGTTAGAAAAGCGTAAATAATGTCAACTTCAGGTGTAACAATTTGTTACACTACAGATTTGCGTTTGCTTATTTATTAACTTCATTTAAAAGAATAGAATTATTCATTATTTGCCCCTTTCACACCTCGTGTTTATCGAGTCTAAAAAATGTAAATTGAATTACATCTGTGGAAAATGTTTCACACACACAATAAACCTGTGCCCGGCATGGCCAGGTGGATAAGGCGCTCGACTCACAATCTGAGGGTCGCGGGTTCGAATCCGCATTCCACCAAACATGCTCGCCCTTTCAGCCGTGGGGGCGTTATAATGTGACGGTCAATCCCACTATTCGTTGGTAAAAGAGTAGCCCAAGAGTTGGCG
>NW_013671796.1:6975-9601 GCF_000517525.1 Limulus polyphemus | reverse complement strand
GACGGCTAGCGCAGATAGCCCTCGTGTAGCTTTGCGCCAAACAAACAAACTAACACAATAAATCTATAAAAATGCGTATATTTCATTTTATTATATCCGCTAGGTTATTTTTTAAAGTGATCGCTTAATTGCATAATCCTATAGGGCTTGTCTATTAATATTAAATTATATTATCATTTATTACTTTATCATTTGAATATCCACTGTAGAACACAAACAAAGCAATAGAGGCTGTCTCGGATCCAGTAAAATCGTGAGGGCAGAAAGGCAGGGTTTTAGGCCTTTGTGTTGCTCTATGAAATAGATAAAACAAATGCACGTTTTTAGTGTTTTTCAGTTAGGGCCGACTAAATTCATTCTGCGCCCTAACACACTGTCCTCACAAAACCGCTGTCATATACAGCAATATTTAGGCAGACCTTTGTATTTTGTTTACCATTTAGGGCAAGTCTTTCGGGAAGTACGTGCCTCTGAGGTATACATTGCATATTTTTTGAGATATTTGATAACAAGGAAGAGAAATATTGTAGAGTTGGATACACGAATTGAACCTTAGTGTCAAAGAGGTTTCAAAAAATGCCAGAACGTTGTTTCAGAGACCAAAATAAACGGCGTTACGGTGTGTTCCGCTACGACAAGAATGTTACTTTTTTTTATTCTTTTTTTCCCAGGCTGGATATGAATAAAACTTAGATAATTTACAGTTCTTAAGTCAAGTCACCAGAAATTATCATTATGTCTTGAAGTGTATAGTAACATTAATAAGGGTAGCATTAAAACAGTAGGAAAAGTAATAATATTGTTGGATGAATTTCTATCCACATCATGTATCCATACTGGATAACTGGATTACCCAGGCAATTATCAAGAGATTCGTGATCAGAACACATAATATCTTTTCGGAAACATGAATCCTTCCTCTTTAATACATTTGATTAGCTGATTCGAAACTATATTATTCATTTGTCAAAAGTTTCATGAAGAATTTAATAATTATTTTACTTCTTTTATATAATCTTAAATAATCACTCGAGAGTCCATCCTCGTATGAAGAAAATTATTTTATTGATCAATACATAAAAATTTAACTCACAAACAGCCTAAAAACTGTTTAAAATTGTGGTACAATGAACAATAAAATAAAGAAAAGAGGAAATCTGGAAAAACTGGCTTCAGAGGGCACACTGTTCGACCTGTCTAGACAATTGTGTTCGTCTAGTTTGATATACAGCTATAGGAAATATGAATATCTAAAGGGGAAAAAATTGTCCGTTATATGGAAGGAAACGAAAAACAAAGTTAATACTTGTGAATTGTATCAGAGTTTTGACCAAGATACTTAGTCAATGTTAATGTCATATATTTTACTTTTACTAGGTTATTTTCATATGTTAAGCCTACGTGAGAGACCTTTTAATGATTAGGATGGAAGAATACCTTAAGCCTAAGTGAGGGACTTTTTTAATGACTGCGACGGAAGAATATGTTAAGCCTAAGTGAGGGGCTTTTTAGCGTCTAAGATGTAAGTACATGTTAAGCCTAAGTAAGGGATCTTTTAGCGTCTAAGATGTAAGTACATGTTAAGCCTAACCGAACGACCTTTTAACGTTTAAGATGTAAGAATATTCTAAGCTTAAGTTACGAACCTTTAATGTCTAACATGGAAGAATATGGATTTTGTGATTGCTTTAATTGTTTCAAAGAGTGAGATGTTTCTGAACTGAGCTATCAACGAAACAGATATTTGTCCTTAGATATGTCTTAACTTCGATGTTTTAAGACTCTCTTAAGACTAGGCGTTTCAAAGAATTTATTATTGAGCAATAAGTCAGGGAAACTCAGTCAGTCCAGCTAATTAAATAAAAGAACACGTGTAATAATGCAAATAATACGGTTGCTGATTTGGAAGTCAGGTAAAGTAGTTTCACTTTGTCTTAAATATATAAAAATAACTTAAAGTACGTTATAAACATCTGGTTATATTGGTTGATTAATACGTACATCTCTAAACATCCTCTATAACTGGCATGTGTGTTTTTATCCACGGGTATATCCGTATCTTCCTTTTGAACAACCTGCTATACAAGAAGGCAGTGTAACTGACCGACCTAGCGGTCGAGTCCTTTATACCAGTTCTTTTTTTGGTTATTATTGGAAGTAGCCAGCTGGTCCGTTAAATATCCGCATTCTTAATCAGATATTTTAGAGCTTATCCTAACATACAAGTCCGTATTCTGGAAGTTTCTATAATACTGTGCACAGAACTTTTACAGACATATGTGTTTATCTAGCAAGAACAAGATCGACATATTTTTGAATGTTAAGAGCAGCTTAGAAACGACTACATTAAAGAAATGAGGCTTTTTCGACTAAGATGAACAGATTACACTTTTAGATCAACGTGCAGAAGAAATTCTTGAGAAAGGCAAATATTTACCGTGTGTATATACTAAACCTATAGCTTTGTTTATATAGTCACGTGTGTATATACTAAACCTTTAGCTTTGTTTATATATTCACGTGTGTATATACTAAACCTTTAGCTTTGTTTATATATTCACGTGTGTATATACTAAACCTTTAGCTTTGTTTATATATTCACGTGTGTATATACTAAACCTTTAGC
>NW_013671796.1:0-6278 GCF_000517525.1 Limulus polyphemus | reverse complement strand
AAGGCAAATATTTACCGTGTGTATATACTAAACCTATAGCTTTGTTTATATAGTCACGTGTGTATATACTAAACCTTTAGCTTTGTTTATATTAAACCTAAAGCTTTGTCTCTGTAGTCATGTGTGTTTATACTAAACCTATAGCTTTGTTTATATAGTCACGTGTGTATATACTAAACCTTTAGCTTTGTTTATATTAAACCTAAAGCTTTGTCTCTGTAGTCATGTGTGTTTATACTAAACCTATAGCTTTGTTTATATAGTCACGTGTGTATATACTAAACCTTTAGCTTTGTTTATATTAAACCTATAGCTTTGTCTCTGTAGTCATGTGTGTTTATACTAAACCTATAGCTTTGTTTATATCAAACTCATAGCTTTGTTTATACAGTCACGCGTGACTATATCAAGCTGATAGCTGTTTTTATAGTCACGTGTGATTATAATAACCTAATAGTTTTGATTATAGTCACGTATAAATATTTGCTCCTGAACTATTGTTCATTCCATAACAGCCTCTAACTTAACAAAAGCTTAATTTAAAACAAGTTATTATACCATATTTGGAACTCCAGACCAGAGTGAGGGTAAGGACCCGCCGCCTACATAGTAGTGCTTAACAGAGAACTGAGATTGAGTATCGTAGTTACAACGCCTTTTCAGTTGAAAGTGCTGAACGTTTTTAGAACCCTTGTGGAACAAATAATCAGTTTATTGCAATAAGCAATAAGAAATTACCGGCTCAGTTTTGTTCGCTAGCCATATAACACATTGTCCCATATTGTGTATCTCTCCTTACTGTTCTCGTAGAAGTTGACTTTACCTTTCAGAATCTCTCGGTAAAATTACTTTGACCTCACACTTGATAAGCCTAATCACTTATTTGTATTATTGACACTCAATTACAGTCGTAAGCGGGTTTAGTTATAACTACACCAGTAGATAAACCGTTTTCCAGTTCCTAGGGTAGGACACAAAAGTACAAAGGTAACGCCACTGTGAATGTTTTGACATGTGTGTATTTTGAGTGGCTCAAGCTGAAAGATGAGGAGCCGAGAATAGGCACAAAAAAGTCGACACCACTGTAAAGATTGTAAACATGATTAAACACACTCTGTCAATTACCATAGCAGCAAATTTCCACTCTGCTATGATTTCGTTTGCGTCGTCATCATCCCTCAAATGATTTGTGATGTAACGAAGTTCACGAATGATGGCACTAATTTCTTTTTGCGTAGCAATACATGAATGTATAGCTCCGCTGTCATCATTTGAAGAAACATGAAAATAGCCAGATGTAGAGTACGCCGGTCGGAAGTCGTCATCAATGTCCAAGACGTTGGCCAATAGGCTTCTGGAAGACCTTTCTTTAAGCTCTAACTCTTTCATTTTGTTGTTGAACATAACACTTTTTTCTCTCATTTTTCGACCTGGTCTGCTCATGCGCAGAATCCACGGAAGCCAAACAAGGAATATAGATTTTATCTGAAAACAAAGCAGAACGGAAGTTAGTGATAAGTTAATAGCAGCATCCACTCACATTAAAAAATCACAATAACTTTATGTACTTAAAGAATCTTCATCATAATCGCTTTATGTGGACTGTGTAACAAGATGCTCTATGTGTTACGTTTTGTTTTTACTCAGAAAGTATCCCATCTTGAATCCTGGACCCTCAAAACACTAACACTAGATCACGCCCCATCTTTAATACAAGACCCTATTTACTGCAGTTCAACACAATAACACTTGATAACACCCAAATTTTAACATAGGACCCTATGTTCCGCAGCTCAACACACTAAAACTAGATCACACCCCATCGTTAATACAAGACCCTATGTCCTGCAGCTCAACACATTAACACTTGATAACACCCAATTTTTAATATAGGACCCTATGTTCCGCAGCTGAACACACTATAACCGAACCACGCCCCATCTTGAATGTAGGACCTTATGATATGCAGTCAAATACTCAAACACTAAATCACGCCTCACCATGAACCCTGGACCGCAGCTGAACACGCAAACACTAAACCATGCCCTATGCAGAATCCTGGATCCTATGATCTGCAGCTCAACACTCTAACACTAAATCAAGCCCCATATCGAGCCATGAACCGCAGTTCAACACACTAAATCACACCCCATGTCGAACCCTGGTCCGTAGCTCAACGCGCTAACAATATACGACACCAGGCTTCACATTAATTAAAAACCGGTATTGTAAATTAGGCAAGATGGATATTTAATTAGTTTTTAGTAATTACTTTCAGTTTTAATAATCGGTAGATTGTTAAATCAAAATATTTCACTAAATAATTTGGTTTTCTAATGACAGTCTTAATCTTATTTTGGGGTTAAAGAACAAAGACAATTAACTCTGAACGGCTTGTTTTATAATTAACTTTAAACGAAGTGATTTAGGGTGAACAACATAATTATTTCCCGTGACTGCAGATTGTTAACTCTGTTTGGAGAAGTGTTTTTGTGACTTCCCGTTCCTCCTGAAGAGCTATAGTAGAAGTCAAGTGTGTGTTACTGTTAATGCTAAGCTTGAGGTCTGTATTATAGATTCCAAAGATTATATTTCCAACACTTTAAAAATATTCATTTGAAACGACAACACCCTGTAGAGTTTAGTTCAGAATAACACCACCAGTTGCGTGTATAACCTAGTATTCGTGTAACTGTATACAAACTGGATATTTCTAGTTTAGTTCAGAATACCACCACCAGTTGCGTGTTTAACCAAGACCAAGTTTTGATACATACACACTGGGGCATCTCGTGGGTGTCCGAGTTACGATGATGGTAGTTCAGAACGACGACAGTCATGACGACTGAGAAAGCCACCATCACCATCGTGCAAGCGAAGTACGTACCTATTAGAGAAGAACAGTATATGAAAACATCCAAGTCCGAAGAATGAGGTTATTTCATCAGTTAAACTAAGCATCTTTAAATCAGTCTTATAACCTCAACTTTAATATTACAACTACTGACACACTCTTCAAGTTTTTCGTATCGACCTGTTCTCAATATCAAGCAGCGTCATGAATATTTTTTAACTAATATTGATTTGTAAAAAACGTTTTTACAAGTTGATTGGAAATTTGGCACGATTTAAAATAAACGGTGAATACTAAGACAAAATGTGTTCGATTGAACTAGAAAATTCATCTTGCTATCAATGACTCATTAAATAACCCGCTGCAAAAACTCGACTAATCAAAAATTAACCCCCGTTTTCTTTCAAATTCAAAAATAATATCAATAATAATTACACAAATCTATATGAAACTAATATCATACTTTTATATCTGTACCAAATTAGTTAACTTTTCTTGAAGATAAAAATAAAACACTATCATACAAAAAATACAACAAACATATATACTAAGTGCTGTGCTGTGGACATGACAGATCAACCATTTACATTCAGTTGGTTACGAACATGTTCTGTGACAACACCGACAACATTACAACAACAAGTACCGTAGTGTTAAGGTGTTGAGTGTAAAGACAGTGATAAAAGAACAAAACATGCTTGGACAAGCAAAGTGCAAATATCAACTGGACAGGCTGAGACGAATGTTTGTAAATGATACTGGGGAGTGTTACACCCAGAGGATAGGGTACTGGGGAGTATTTAACCCACGTAAGAGGGCTCTAGGTAGTTTTTAGCGCACACAAAGGGGTACTGGGGATTAATCATCCAACACAATGAAGTACTGGAAATTGTTTAACCCACAAAGGGGGGACACTGGGGAATATTTAACCCACACAAGGAGTACTGGAAAATGTTTAACCCACAGAAGGGGACACTGTGGAGCGTTTCACCACACAAGGAGCACTGGGGAATATTTAACCCACACAATGAGGTACTGGAGAGTGTTTAATCCACAAAAGGGATATTGGTGAGCTTATAACATATACAAGGGTGGTACTGGAGAGTGTTTATAACATACAAGGGGTACTGGGGAATGTTTCATCCATACAAAGGAGTTCTGGGGAGTGTTTCATCCACACTTGGGGGTACTGAGGAGTGTTTCAGTCACACAAGGGAGTACTGGACAGTATTTATCCCACATAAGGAGCACTGGACGCAGTTTCAGTTAACGAGTGTAGCCCACACAAGGTTTAATCGTAGCTTGTGCGGTTTGCTATGTCTTATGGTGAAACGAACTAAAACATATAATCACGTCTGGTGTTTGTAACGGTTTAAGTGAAATAGATAGTTTCTGTATCTCCAGCTAAAACTGTTTCCACGTTGAAAACTAAGCAGTGGAAGGCCCACGTGTTCGTTGCTTTTTAGTACATAACACCATTCCTGGTAACAAAACCAAAACCACTGCCACTGATGAAATATCCCATTTAAGTTCCTCACTATTACTAATCTGTGCTGGGCTACAACAAAGGTTTACGCTAGTTTGGTTTACACGTCTTTGTAATGTGGGACCTAGTTCATTAATGTTGCCTACGGTTGAAGTAACCAATAGCCACATCTCACAGTTTGGATTGATCTGATAAACAGGGAACAGCCATGATTAAACCTTGTGTTGGCTCGTTATATTTGTGTGAGGACCTAATCAGCTTGTCAAGGTTAACAGAATATGTCAAACTTACCAATTAGTGAGCTGTCGTGGTTCTGAAAGCTACATAAAGTACTATTCGATTGGAAAGTGGCGCCCTCTCGACTGAAAATGTAAGCTTCTTTAAAACACTGAGTACCTTCTTCATATTAAATATTAACAAAGTTCGAATTATGAGCTAGTTTATAGAAAGATTGCCTGTTAGTTCGTAAAGAACTAATACTCATAATGTTTCTTTAAAAGCAAATTAAATAAAAGTATTCTATGTTTAAAAAATTTAGTTCCAAAATCTCCTGCTTCTGTTTCTTCGAAAAAGCACGCGAATTGAATAAAGAATTTTAATATAAGTTCTACCTAATTTTATCATGTTGGACTTTTTAAATCCTATACCTAGTTTAACATTATGAATTTGAGGATCTCTACCTAGTTTTAACATTTTGGCTTTGATAAACCCTACCTAGTTTTAACATGTTGGCTTTAGTAAATTGTACCTAGTTTTATATTGTTTGAACTTTTAATAAATTTTACCTAGTTTTAACATGTTGGTTTTAATACATTTTACCTAGTTTTGACATGTTGGTTTGAAATAATTTTTACCTAGTTTTGACATGTTGGCTTTAATAAATTTTACCTAGTTTTAACACGTTGGCTTTAATAAATTGTACCTAGTTTTAACACGTTGGCTTTCATAAATTGTACCTAGTTTTAACACGTTGGCTTTAATAAATTTCACCTAGTTTTGACATGTTGAATTTAATAAATTTTACCTAGTTTTGACATGTTGGCTTTAATCAATTGTACCTTGTTTTAACAATTTAGCTTTGAAAAAGGCTAAGCCTAGTTTTAGTATGTTGGCTTTACTAAATCCTATAACTAGTCTATCGTGTGGCTTTGAGAAATCCAACCTAGTTTTGATATGTTTGCTTTGTGATTTTCCAAAATATAGCAGATAACAACCATTGATTTGATTTACAGCAAAGCCACATTAGGCTATCTGCTATGTTTACCGCGAAGAATCGAATCTAGGATTTTAGCGTTGTAAGTCCGTAGACTTACCGCTCTCCCACCTGATGGTCAATAAGAACTGAAAAATTAAAACAAAAACTGTCGTATCTATAAACGATTTTGTGTATTTTACATTCTGGTAGAAATATATGTAAAGAGAGCCAATAAAATTGTTTCTTTGAATTAAAGCACAATCTAAGTTACACGAGAACTGTCAAAATCAAACAGTTGATGTCAAGTACGTTAAACCAGAAAAGTGTGGGATACTTGGAGAAGAGAAATCAAGAAAGATGACTTGAAATTAACAGTGTTGGTTTATGAAAAGACAAAATGATAATGTTGGTTTATGAAGAGACAAACTTATAATGTTTGTTTATGAAAAGACAAACTTATAATGTTTGTTTATGAAAAGACAAACTGATAAAGTTGGTTTATGAAGAGACAAACTGATAATGTTGGTTTATAAAAAGATAAACTGATAGTGTTGGTTTATGAAAAGACAAACTGATAATGTTGGTTTATGAAAAGACAAACTGATAATGTTGGTTTATGAAAGGATAAACTGATAATGTTGGTTTATGAAAAGACAAACTGATAATGTTGGTTTATAAAAGGATAATATGATAGTGTTGGTTTATGAAAAGACAAACTGATAATGTTGGTTTATAAAAGGATA
>NW_013671795.1:54373-55691 GCF_000517525.1 Limulus polyphemus | reverse complement strand
TGTTGAAGAAGGTAATTTTATATTATCTGGTGATAAATGGATAATTGTGGGAGATATACTCTTTCCACAATACGTTAGATTACTGATAAGATTACAAGAAAAGTTGGTATTGTTTGAAAGATCATTGAATGTGAAAACTCATGTTAGTTTTCGTGAAGAAGGTTCAGCGAATGCGACATTATATCACATGAGAAATCAAGGAACGGCTATCTTACAGTTAACTAAGATATTACAGGAAAGACTAATCGAAAATTACAAGACCTTAATTAGACAATATCATGACGAAATAGATGAACTATTATTAGAATTACAAGATATTAAGGATAGTGTATCTATATCCGACAGAACTAGACAAAGACGAGGGTTAATAAATGCAGGTGGAAGTATTCTAAAATTTTTATTTGGAACAGCAACCATTGACGATTTACAAGACTTAAATAAAAAGGTAGAACAACAAAGACAAGTTTCTAATGAAATGATTCATTTAATAGGAGAACACGCAACTATAATGAATTCGTTAAATCAAACAGTTGAACTGCATGACCAAGAAATCAGAAAGATATCTAAAGCTTTAATAAATATTACTAATGCATTAATACACACAAAAATAAGACAAACTGAGTTACACAAAGCAGAAAAAGAAATGTTAGTTTTTAACACTAGAATTCAGAATAACTTAAAACAGTTATCTTTTACTGTAGCAAGTAGTAGAACAGAGTTAGCTAAGTTAATACAAGCATTGTATGTAGCTGCAGATAAAAAACTAAGCTCTTACTTTTTACCACCAAGTAGGCTAGAAAGAGTATTAGACGAAATTGAAAGGAGATTACCTCCACATTTACAAGTTATCATACCTACTCATAGTGACCAAATTTATATGTATTATACATGGGCTGACGTAAAAACAGCCGCGGTTAAAGATACTCTAAGAAATACTATTAAAAGCAACTGACAGAATGTTTAAATTATATAAGATTATATCTTTACCAATAGCAATAAATCATTCATTAGCTTTAACTATAGAAAACGATAAACCATACATTGCTGTCTCTAGTGATCAACATACTGTTACGTCTCCGTTCGTTAATTAACTTTCCGTAATTTTGTTCCGACGAAACTTTAGCGACACAAGTCTTTACTTAATAAAACTGGTTTATTCTTTCCGAATACAACTTTACGATACACTTATTTTCAACAGTCGCTCTATAACAAACGCCATATCAACGAACGTCAACAATACTTCTGACTGCCGATCAATTACTCACTATCTACACACACATTATTATCCCGTCACGTTGTCACCCTCTTTTATATACCA
>NW_013671795.1:52176-53599 GCF_000517525.1 Limulus polyphemus | reverse complement strand
CAGATACTAAAGGATTAAAAGATATTGTTACGACATCTAGGTCACGTGACTAGTATCACGCCACGTCATTCTCGAATATAGATATAGTGTTGTCTTGTATATATAAGACTGGCCACGAAGCGACGGAGAGACAGTGAGTAATTTAACTGCAGACAGAGAGTATTGTTGAAGTTGAGCACGTGAGACGTTCATTGTTATAGCGTTTGTTATAGAGCGACTGTTGAAATTAAGTGTATCGCAAAGTTATGTTCAGAAAGAATAAACCAGTTTTATTTAAGAAAGGACTTGTGTTGCTAAAGTTTCGTTGGAACGAAGTTACGGAAAATTAACTAACGAACGGAGACGTAACAAATTGTTGTCAGAAGTGGGATAGAAAATAAAAAAAGAAAAAAGAAGAAGAAGATGGAAACGAGAGGCGGAAAATCAAACTACAGCTTAGCAGATTTGATGGCAGCAATACAAGAACATCAAAAGAAACAAGAAGAACGAGAAAAGAAACAAGAAGAGCGAGAAGAGAAATTACAGCAGTTGTTGGAGGAAAAAGAAAAGAAACAAGAAGAGAGACAACAGCAGTTGCAAGAAAACCTGCAACAATGGCAGCTCGAACAACAAAATAAACAATAGAGATTACAACAGCTATTGGAGGAGAAAGAAAATAAACAAGAAGAGAGACTACAACAGTGGCAAGAAGTACAAATAGAAAACATTAGTAAATTTAAAAGCGAATTAGATATATTAAAGGATGATCTATTGTCTT
Source organism: Limulus polyphemus (assembly GCF_000517525.1). Classification (NCBI taxonomy): domain Eukaryota; kingdom Metazoa; phylum Arthropoda; class Merostomata; order Xiphosura; family Limulidae; genus Limulus; species Limulus polyphemus. Next base: position 52,842 of record NW_013671795.1, on the reverse strand, counting down.
TTACACAAGGAAGATATATTGACCACCGACTTAATCAGCCCCAGACAATGGCAAGCCCCTTACAGAGCCCGCAGCTAAACCCTAATGCAGACATATTCAGTCCCGTTAGAAGTCACATCCCAGATATGAATGTCAGTACTAGGAGTGATCCAGTACGAAGGAAGCAACAGGAATACGATGGGAAAGCACCGTGGGAAGCGTATAGAGCACAGTTTGAGTTACTGGCAGAGATGAACGGATGGACAGAGGAGCAGAAAGCAGTATATCTGGCAACGAGCTTGAAGGGACAACCACTGGAAATACTTGGACAGTTGACAGCAGACGACAGACACAACTATAGAGCATGGTAGCGGCTCTAGAACTCAGGTGCGGAACCCAAAATCAGTCAGAAGTCTACAGGGCTAGGTTTAGGACGAGAGTCCGTGCTAAAGAGGTGAGCCTGCAAAAGCTGGCACAGGATTTGGAAAGTATGGCACACAAGGCCTACCCAACTGCACCACCCGATCTCCTCAAGTTGTTGCTGAGGGATCAGTTTGTAGATGCCTTGGACAGTCCACAACGGAAGATACAAGTAAAGCAAGCACAGCCCTCCACTATGCAGGATGCAATGGCCAGAGATCTTGAATTCGAATCCTATGTTAAGTCCAGCACAGAGGTACTAAGGTT
>NW_013671795.1:49290-51256 GCF_000517525.1 Limulus polyphemus | reverse complement strand
GTTGAACTAACCAGGTACCATCAATCTGAAGTCAATGTGACTGAAGGAGTTGATGATGGTGAAGTAGAACCAGGTATAGATATTAAAGCAGAGCAGGAGAGAGATCAAGATTTGAAGCCAATAATTGATTTTTTAAAAGCAAGTGTTTTGCGCCCTGCTTGGGAGAAGGTGTCTAGTCTAAGCCCCATGACAAAGAACTATTGGGCACAATGGGACCAGTTGAGGCTTGAAGATGGTATTTTTCTCCGGAGATTGGAAACTGCAGATGGGAAAGTGACGACCTGGCAAACAGTTATACCGAGAAAGTTATGGGAAGCTGTGCTGCATCAATCCCATGATAGTTTAGCAGGAGGACATCTCGGAGTTAAGAAGACATTGAGTCACCTACGGCAGAGATTTAACTGGATAGGTATGAGGCAAGATGTGGAAGAATGGTGGAGGACCTGCCCAATTCACAAAAGATAATTCTTGTCACATCCCTTCAAAATTTGCTTTTTTAAAATTTGTAACCAAAATATTGTTGCGTCAGCGAGGTCACGTGACTAGTATCACCCCACTTCTTTCTCGAACCTTCGTGAATTGTCGGGAGATTACTAGATTGGGGTAGTCTGATATATATAAGATGGTCACAACGTGACGGGACATTGTGTAGGTAATGAGTAATTGAACTGCAGTCAGAGAGTGTGTAATTGAGTATTGTCGAGTACGAGCACGTGAAACGTTCTAACATTTGTTATAGCGCGACTGTTGAAATTAAATGTATCGTAAAGTTCTATTCGGAAAGAATAAACCAGTTTCATTTAAGAAAGGACTTGTGTCGCTAAAGTTTCGTCGGAACGAAGTTACGTAAAAGTAACTAACGAACAGAGACGTAACAAATTGGTGTCAGAAAGTGGGATAAAAAATGGAAACGAGAAGCGGCAAATCAAACTACAGCTTAGCAGATTTGATGGCAGCATTACAAGAACAGCAAAAGAAACAAGAAGAACGAGAAGAGAAACAAGAAGAGATTTACAGCAGTTCTTGGAAGAAAAAGAAAAGAAACAAGAAGAGAAATTACAGCAGTTGTTAGAGGAAAAAGAAAAGAAACAAGAAGAACGAGATAATAAACAAGAAAAGAAAGAAGAAGAGAGATTACAGCAGTTGCAAGAAAACCTGCAACAGTGGCAGCTCGAACAGCAAAATAAGCAAGAAGAGAGATTACAGCAGTGGCAAGAAAACTTGCAACAGTGGCAGCTCGAACAGCAAAATAAACAATAAGAGAGATTACAACAGCTATTGGAGGAGAAAGAAAATAAACAAAAAGAGAGATTACAGCAGTTGTTGGAGGAGAAAGAAAATAAACAAGAAGAGAGACTACAGCAGTGGCAACTAGAACAAGAAAGGAAACAGGAAGAAAGTATCAAACAGTTGCTGGAAAGTCAGCAGCAACTACAGGAAAATCAACAACAATGGCAAGAAGTACAAATGGAAAACATTAGTAAATTTAAAAGCGAATTAGATACGTTAAAGGACGATTTATTGTCTTTTACACAAGGAGGATACATTAATCATCGACATAACCAGCCCCAGACAATGACAAGCCCCTTCCAGACCCTGCAGCTAAACACTAATGCAGACATCTTCAGCCCTGTTAGAAGTCACATCCCAGATATGAATGTCAGTAATAGGAGTGATTCAGTAAGAAGGAAGCCACAGGAATTCGATGGGAAGGCACAGTGGGAAGCATATAGAGCACAATTTGAGCTACTGGCAGAGATGAATGGATGGATAGAGGAGCAGAAAGCGGTATATCTGGCAACTAGCTTGAAGGGACAACCACTGGAAATATTTGGACAGTTGTCAGCAGATGACAGGCACAACTATAGAGCACTGGTAGCAGCTCTAGAACTCAGGTACAGATCCCAAAATCAGTCAGAAGTCTACAGGGCTAGGTTCAGGACGAGAGTCCATGATAAAGGGGAGA
>NW_013671795.1:47528-49169 GCF_000517525.1 Limulus polyphemus | reverse complement strand
CACTACCCCTCTGACAATAGCAAGGATGCAACGGCCAGAGACTCTCGAATTTGAATCCTACGTTAAGTCCAGCACAGAGGTACTGAGGTTGGTACAGTCATCTGGATTCAAGGCCAGAAAAGGTCAGCTTTCAGAGAGGTTTGAGGGACTTTGCTGGCACTGTAACAAACCTGGGCAAAAGAGAGCTCATTGCTGGAAACTTCAACACAGGGGAGGTGCCAGAGCAGGAAAGGCTGGTATCCAGAAAGGTTGTTGGAACTGTGGTAAGCACGGACATTTGAGGAGCCAGTGTAGGAAGAATATTACCAACAAGTCGGCCTCAAGGAGACCAGTAGTGGTTGGTGTTGAGCGACACCCACCAACCCCATCATGAAAGTCCCAACAGCTAGGTGTAAAATGACAAGCACACACAGCGTCTATGTCACAGGAAAGCTGGATGGCTAAAGGTGCAACTTTGTCATAGACTCTGCATCTCAGCAAACCCTTGTGAGCATCAAGGTGTTAGATCACGAAGGAGTACCAGAAGCCATACAGAACTTTATGGTGTGACAGGACATTCTACAAGATTGTCGAGACCAGTGTGGGTAACTATCGAGCTCATGGGCATAAATGATAGACACAAAGTATACTTGGCTGACAATGAAGACGAATGCATATTAGGATTGGACCAAGGAAGTTTGTAATTGATTTTGATAAAATGACGTTTGGGAACAACAAAGGCCAAGTTCCGGTAACTGTTAAGAGAGAGGTTGAACTAATTAGGTGTCATCAAGCTGAAATCAAGCTGACTAAAGAAGTTGATGATGCCGAAGTGGAACCAGGTATCGATATTAAAGCAGAGCAGAAGAAAGATCAAGATTTGAAGCCAATAATTGATTTTTTAAAGCAAGTGTTTCGCATCCTGCTTGGGAGAAGGTGTCTAGTCTAAACCCTGTGACAAAGCACTATTGGGCACAATGGGACCAGTTAAAGCTTGAAGATGGTATTCTTGTCCAGAGATGGGAAACTGCAGATGGGAAAGTGACGATCTGGCAAACAGTTATACCGAGGAAGTTACGGGAAGTTGTGCTGCGTCAATCCCATGATCATTTAACAGGAGGACATCTCGGAATTAAGAAAACATTGAGTCACCTACGACAGAGATTTTACTGGATAGGTATGAGACAAGATGTGGAAGAATGGTGCAGAACATGCAGTACATGTTGTGCTAAAAGGGGACCCAAGCATAAGGGACGTGCTCCAATAAAGTTATATCAAGTTGGTGCACCAATGGAAAGAGTAGCCGTCGACATTGCTGGTCCTCTGCTGCAAACTCGTGCTGGAAACAAGTACATTTGTGTGGTGATGGATTATTTCACCAGGTGGCCTGAGGCATATGCAATACCAAATCAGGAAGCTACAACTGCAGCTTCGGCTATTAGTGATTTCTTCTTCAGATTTGGTATGCCATATGAACTGCATTCAGATCAAGGCCGTAACTTTGAATCAGCTGTGTTCCAAGAATGCTGCAAGTTCTTTGGCATCCGAAAGACCAGGACAACGCCACTGCACCCACAGTCTGATGGGATGGTAGACAAAGTACAACTGGACACTGGGACAGGAATTTAAAACATTAGTGAGATAACAGTCAACTGGGTAACT
>NW_013671795.1:45719-46635 GCF_000517525.1 Limulus polyphemus | reverse complement strand
TTGGACTATCTACTACCGAGGAAGTTTGTAATTGATTTTGATAAAATGACGTTTGTGAACAACAAAGGCCAAGTTCCGGTAACTGTTAAAAGAGAGGTTGAACTAATTAGGTGTCATCAAGCTGAAGTGAAAGTGACTGAAAGAGTTGATGATGATGAAGTGGAACCAAATATAGATATCAAAGCAGAACAGGAGAAAGACGAAGATTTGAAGCCAATAATCGATTTTCTAAAAGCAAGTGTTTTGCACCCTGCTTGGTAGAAGGTGTCTAGTCTAAGCCCTGTGATAAAGCACTATTGGGCACAATGGGACCAGTTAAAACTTGAAGATGGTATTCTTCTCCAGAGATGGGAAACTGCAGATGGGAAAGTGACGACCTGGCAAACGGTTATACCAAGGAAGTTACAGGAAGTTGTGCTGCGTCAATCCCATGATAGTTTAACAGGTGGACATCTCGGAATTAAGAAGACATTGAGTCACCTACGACAAAGATTTTACTGGATAGGTATGAGGCGACATGTGGAAGAATGGTGCAGAACATGCAGTACATGTTGTGCTAAAAGGGGACCCAAGCATAAGGGACGTGCTCCAATGAAGTTATATCAAGTTGGTGCACCAATGGAAAGAGTAGCCCTCGACATTGCTGATCCTCTGCCCCAAACTCGTGCTGGAAACAAGTACATTTGTGTGGTGATGGATTATTTCACCAAGTGGCCTGAGGCATATGCAATACCAAATCAGGAAGCTACAACTGTAGCTTTGGCTATTAGTGATTTCTTCTTCAGATTTGGTATTCCATATGAGCTGCATTCAGATCAAGGCCGTAACTTTGAATCACCTGTGTTCCAAGAATGCTGCAAGTTGTTTAGCATCCGAAAGAACAGAACAACGCCACTGCACCTATAGTCTGATGGGA
>NW_013671795.1:41899-45326 GCF_000517525.1 Limulus polyphemus | reverse complement strand
GAGTTTGTGAAAGTGTTATCAGAAAGGATGGATGATATTCACCATGAAGTGACTACCCCAATCTAGTAATCTCCCAACAATTCACGAATGTTCGAGAAAGAAGTGGCGTGATACTAGTCACGTGACCTCGCTGATGCAACAATATCTTCAACAGGATGTACCTCACATTTTACAAATAAAGCCACTCCTCCCCCTCTCTTTATTACTCTATCTCTATTAAATAACCTGTATCCCTGGAAACTTTAGCAACAGCAGTCCTTTCTTAAATAAAACTGGTTTATTCTTTCTGAATATAACTTAGCAATACACTTAATTTCAACAGTCGCGCTATAAGAAACGTCTCACGAGCTCAACTTCAACAATACTCCGTTCAATTACACACTCTCTGACTGCAGTTCAATTACTCATTACCTAAACATTGTCCCGTCACGTTGTGACCATCTTATATATACCAGACTACCCCAATCTAGTAATCTCCCAACAATTCACGAAGGTTCGAGAAAGAAGTGGCGTGATACTAGTCACGTGACCTCGCTGATGCAACAATATCTTCAACAGGATGTACCTCACATTTTACAAATAAAGTTACTCCTCCCCCTCTCTTTATTACTCTCTCTCTATTAAATAACCTGTAAACCTGGAATAGTATCAAATCTATGGGTACAACACCACTGTATATCAGTCTGTCACAGTTAGCAACGAGTCCAATAGTGAGTTAAATGTAAACTTAAAAGTGGTGACAGAAGGTTAACCTAATGACATTGAGTACATGTTGAGTAAAGGTTATCCTTGAAGTGCACGAGTCAGTAATCTTGAGCTGCTGGATCTTGAGAAACCGAGTTCTCGTGCAGAACTGGTGACATGGAGTTTTTCTGGGTAAGTGTCAACCATGTGCTGCATGTCAACAAGCAAGATAACATCTAAACATCCTAAATAAAAAGCTAGGTAGAACCAGAGGCAGACTGGACTCTAACATTTATGGTGAAAACAGCTAGAAGGGGACAAAAAGTTTGTCTTAAGAACAAGAAAACTATGTACTTTTACAGGGAGGCCCACCAGACCTTTTCCTGGGATCTCATTAGGCTAGTCTGTGAATGGGTAGAATGACAGTAAGTAAGTCTGCTTTGGAGAACCACAGCTGTTCCATACAAGTTTACCCAGCTATTGTATTGTTAACAATGTTCAATTGATATACTCTACATACTGGTATTAATAAATGTTGTATGTTTTCAATTAAAAAGTCGTACCTTATTCTCACGTAAGTTTCTCTTAGCTGGTGATTGTGTGCAAATGCTACTGACTGCATTACTGGTATTTTACATAAGTACTATTTGTAATGAGTAAATGTACCTCTGATAGTACCTATTACAGGTGCTTCAACGTATTTGTTAACTCTTACCACTTAATGTCAATGACAAAGTACCTTCGATATATTCATTAACCTTGACTACTTAATTTCAATTACAAAGCTAGCTATGTGTATTTTCAATGTATCTACTAACACTGACTATTTCACTACAATGAAAGAGCTAGTTACATGTAGTTTTGATATATTTATTAAACCCAACTTTAGTTTTGCAATAAAAGAATGCCCTAGTGTTTTGATTGCCTCAGTTTTATACTTGCTATGTAAAAGTATCCCAGTGTCATGTTTTCTGTTAAAGAATACCACGGTTTTAGTTTTTTTTTAATGAATAAAACACCTCAGTTTTAGGTTTCCTAAGCAAGAATGTCTCAACTCCAGGACAGAAAGTCTCAGCTTTTTTTATCACATCATTTTCTAGTTTACCATAAAAAATTGCCTTACTTTCAGTTTAATATGAAAATAATGTCTCAGTTTTAGGCTTATTATGGAAGAATTCTTCAATTTAGTGTTACGTCTCCGTTTGTTAATTGATTTTTCCGTAACTTCGTTCCAACGAAATTTTAACGACACAAGTCTTTACTTAATAAAACTGGTTTATTCTTTCCGAATATAACTTTACCAATACACTCAACTTCAACAATCGCGCTAAACAAACGCTATAACAACGAACGTCAATAATACTTCTGACTGCAGTTCAATTACTCACTATCTACATACACATTACATTACCTTCCCGCGTCACGTTTTCCCCCTCTTGTATATACCAGACTACCCTATCTAGTAAATACCAAAGCATTCATGAAGGAACAAGATAGTTCTAGAAACTAGAGGGCGCCACAGTAGTCATGTGACTCGCTGACGCAACATTAGATTTACTATGAATAATGCATTAGCCTTAAGCTTGCTATGGGTTTATACCCCAGCTATAAGTTTCTCATGTGAAAATATCTCGCTATTATATTTGGTAGAAACATATGGGTCAGTTTTAGGTTCGCTAAGAAAGAATATCACAAGTAATGAATAATCACACAGGTAGCTACATGTAGCTTCGATGTGTTCATTATCCCTGCTTAAGTACAGTCACAGATATAGCTATATATAGTTTTGTTGCGTCATCGAGTCACATGACTACTGTGACGCAACGTTTCTAGAATTATCATGTACTTTGGCGAATGCTCTAGTATTTACTAGTAGGGTAGGCTGGTATATATATAAGAGGGGAAAACGTGACGCGGGGAGGTAATGTGTGTGGATAGATAGTGAGTAATTGAACTGCAGTCACAAGGTATTGTTGAAGTTAATGTTCGTTCGTTATAGTGTTGTTTTAGCGCGAGTATTGAGATTAAGTGTATCGCAAAGTTATATTCGGAAAGAATAAACCAGTTTTATTAAGTAAAGACTTGTGTCGTTAAAATTTCGTCGGAACAAAGTTACGGAAAATCAATTAACAAACGGAGACGTAACAGTTTCAATCTATCTATTAACATTTATTATTTGACTATATATATATATCCAACGTTTTCAATTTTTTAAATTAATTGTAAAATTGCTGATTTTATTTTATAACTATTTCTTTGAACATTTACGTTATATTACTCTCATTATGGCTAAAACATAGGAGCTTATATGTAACTATGTCACTGCTCTAGAAGGGGACATATAAGTGCCTATGTCAGCACTCCAAAAAGGGACATATATGTGCCTATGTCAGTGTTTTAGAAGGGGACATAAGTGCCTATGGCATTGAAAGATATATTTAAACATATGAAATCATTCAGCTACAATTACATTAATAATATAATCCCTATGTACAAGTAAAACTATGCCATCACTAAAACTGTAACATTCAAAAAATCATGCAAACTAAAAGTACACATGAAACAAATATTAAGAAAAGTACCTAATAAATTCTGATCTGACGACACAACTGATAAAACAATGCATTTTAATCTTTACTAGTGAGAACATATAAAAGTATATTTAGTTAGCTGGTCTTATACATGTTGATTTTTAGTAGTTTCTTCTTATGTAGGCAGCTTGCTCTACCTGGAAGTTAGTATT
>NW_013671795.1:29495-40950 GCF_000517525.1 Limulus polyphemus | reverse complement strand
ATTCTATTGTTAACAAACGTTTCGGAACTTATTAAGATTTGTTGTTTGTTATTAAACACAAAGCTACACAAAAGGTTGTCTGTGCTCTGCCGCCACGGGGATCGAAACCCGGGTTCTAATAGTATAAGTCCGCAGAAATACTGCTGTGCCACTAGGTGGCACATATTAGAGTAAAACAATAAAATGTTCTACATACACGATGTTCAAAATCCTAACTCATTTAATTTAAATTAAACTACTATTGACCAATGATTAATTGGAGTTCGTTTTTTTTCACTCCAGTAAAACTGGTGATTTTTGTCTCCTGGAAGAAGGACAGTGATATTCATTCCACTAACCAGAAAATACAGAAAACTTTATAAGTATATCACATCCCAGCTTATTGTAAACACAGTTTTTAAATAAAGAACAACCCAAGAATGGTTGGATGTCGCTGACGTCCAAACTTTATCAGTATATCACATTCCAGCTGATTGTAAACACAGTTTTTAAATAAAGAACAACCCAAGAATGGTTGGATGTCGCTGACGTACAAACTTTAGATTCATGAACGTCCTCTTCTGCTTTCTTCACATCTCAATACTAACATTGTTACAAGTTTCCTTGAAGTTTTTGTCATTATTCGTTCTTTGAAAACTGGCTCATACATACTAATCTAATTTTAACAATTTTAGACAATGCAACATAAACATCAACGGATAGTATCCCCATCTCTTGGATGCAACATAAAACAATGCATTAATACCACAATTATCAAAGGTACTTGTGTTCCTACCCTATCAGTTTAAAACAGAAACTGACAACATTCAAGATGCTGAAATCATTTATTAGATAATTAAAGAGATAACAAAATGAGAAAATAAAAAACTGTTTTTCTTCTTTTATTTGTTACTCAATTAAAACAAAACGAATTTAATATTAATCAGTTTTTAAATAAAGAACAACCCAAGAATGGTTGGATGTCGCTGACGTACTGAAACATAGTGGTAATTAATACTAACTTCCAGGTAGAGCAAGCTTATCAGTTGTGTCAGATCAGAATTTATTAGGTACTTTTCTTAATATTTGTTTCGTGTGTACTTTTAGTTTGTATGATTTTTTTAATGTTACCGTTTCATTGATGACATAGTTTTACTTGTACGTAGGGATTATATTATTCATGTAATTTTAGCTAAATGATTCCATATGTTTAAATATATCTTTCACAGCCATAGACATATGTCATTCTTTGGAGCAATTCCATGGGTACATATATGTCCCTTTTTGGAGTACTGCCATGGGCACTTATATGTCACCCTTTAGAGCACTGCATTGGGTACATATACGTCTCTTTTTGTAATATTAACATGGACACTTATGTCCCCCTTCTAGAGCAGAGAGATGGGTAAATATATATGTCCCTCTTTGGAGTACTGCCAAAGGCATTTATGTCCCCCTTCTAGAGCAGAGAGATGGGTAAATATATGTCCCTCTTTGGAGTACTGTCATGGGCATTTATGTCCCCCCTTCTAGAGCAGAGAGATGGGTAAATATATGTCCCTCTTTGGAGTACTGCCATGGGCACTTATGTCCCCCTTCTAGAGCAGAGAGATGGATAAATATATGTCCCTCTTTGGAGTACTGCCATGGGCACTTATATGTCCCCCTTTAGAGCACTGCCATGGGTACATACATGTCTCTTTTTATAATATTGACATGGGCACTTATGTCCCCCTTCTAGAGCAGAGAGATGGATAAATATATGTCCCTCTTTGGAGTACTGCCATGGGCACTTATATGTCCCCCTTTAGAACACTGCTATGGGTACATATATATCTCTTTTTAGTGTACTGCCATGTACTTTCAAGTAATAAAATTCCAAATCCACCCATTATCTATAAAATTTGCTTTAATATAATTATTTTTGGCAAATTATGGCACATAATCAAATGAAGGATAATGATTTATAAAAGTATAGTTAGTCAACTCTAAATAACCTTATACATATAAAAACACAAAATACATTACAGAAGTACCGAAAAACATCAGTAGGTACAAGTGTTTTATATACACACACATATACATTGGGTTACTTATTGTTAGACTTTTATCCATTTGAACATGATGTTACTAGTAACCACTAGTTCAAGTCATTCACCTTATGGAAAGTAAAGTTGTTGCTATCTCGGAGGTAAAATGGACAGGTTATGGTAAGAATGTCCAGTTTCCAGAGAAAGGGGCAACCAAAGTATTCCAGATTGATAAACAAAATTCCTATAGTCCTCTAATAATGTCCAATTTCTCCCTTCCTTTTATATATATAACAAGTTATACTTCTCATCAATTTCTCTACAGAAGCAATAGAGTAGTTCCCTGTCTTCCCGTTTCAACTAGTGTAGGAACATTGTGGCCCAGTCCACATGCTTCTGATCTCCCACACTCAACAAGGACTAGAAGGTTTTAGTTTTCTTTCATGGAGAATGATTTGATTATTACTATTAACTTATTCTAAAGCCTTTCGTTTTCACGAACATTTGGCTTGTACTATGAAGGCTACTGATGTTCATTATTGGACTTGATTAACAAACTTACTATAACTACGGGTCAAATTCTATCCTGTTTTAACATTAGTTAAACACTTGAGTTATGTATATCACATTCCAGCTGATTGTAAACGCACTAAGTACATAACATGACGTTTATACACACTGCAAAAACAGAGCTATTGATTAAGCTCCCATGACTTGCTAATATTAACAGCTTAAAATACATTCAAATTAATGTTTTTGTATAAAACTTGCACTAAATCTGATATCATGAACAGTTTTACAGCATACATTTTTTTCACGTAGTTAAATCTGTAACATTTCAGCTCACAGGAGTAGGCCATCTTTGGTCAACATATGGTTAAGAATAATTACAAATTCAAGTTTGAATGCCTGCAGATGGCCTGCTCTTATGGGCTGAATTAAATGTCATAGTTTTAATTGTTTAAAAAAATAAACATTTTCCTTGAAAAGCTATTCATGATATCATATATATTTACTCAGTTCTTAGTACTTCAGAACTTTCATTATTTCTTTAAAGATTAGACCAACAAAACACAAGTAACTTCTCATACTCCCAAAGTATAAAATAGATAATAACAAGAAATCCTAACACAGGTTTACATAAATCTCAGTTGTTTTTATTTTTTCCAAGTGATTAGCACTAAAGTTTCTATTACACACTTACAGCACAGTACCGAGTTCTGATGAAATAGTTGAGTTGATATACGTCAAATAAATCAGATTTTCAAAAGTTGAAGTAGGTACTGTATTAGAAACAAAATCAGCTGTTATTAGGAAAGTAAAAATTCACATTTGGGAAAAAAAAAAAGATTTCCAAAACATATTTCCAGACTCAATACACACATAATAACAGTATTAAAAACCAGAGTCGTTGAATAACTATGAAAAGTAATAAAAAAATTTTCAGAAGTCACTTCAAGACTGCACTGAAACCTTTCACAATCTCAAGAAACTAAAAAATAATTTATTTGTTGATTTATTTGAACATTCCAAATCAATAGGAGTAATTTAGGTTTTGGTTGTGTGTGTTATTCAGTACATCCTTAGTATATTTTTATAATTTTCATTCAGTATAATATATAAAAGCCTATACACTCATAATTAACAATATATATATTATTTTAATTATTATGGTATAATTTTAGCAGCTCTTCTGTTTGCAACAGAGTATTACATAATTATAAATGTTCAAATTAGAACATTTAAAACAAAACACTATTTATTGGTCTTCATGGGGACTATTCTATCTGAAAGGTGAAGTGAGTTTCTACCCAATCTTTGTTGTTCAACGGATCCTTCATTGTTCTTTCATAAAAATCCACTTGACCAGTCCCATCAACAAGTACAACAGAATGTGTCCTGAAAGAAGAACTCGTCATCAACATAAATAACTAAAGCACTGTTGAAGCTAGAATTGTTAACCATAATAAGATAACATTACATATAGCATAACTGTAAATCCTGTGTTAGAGAACTGTTAACAGAAATCAGATAATATTGTATATATGATGACCTAACACTGTTTGACTTCAATGTAAAATTTTCTTACAAAATTAAATAGAAAAGTCACTCACCTACTGGAAAAAGTTCAATAATTATGTTTATAACATTAGACTTTTGGTAAACTAACCTAACCAGTCATCAACAAGATCTAAAATTCAGCATGTACTGGATAATTTTGGTAAAAACATTTATAATCAACTACTTGTTATTTCTTTAGGACAACTTGAAAGTTATAATTTTCCTACACTGAAAATGTATTTCTTCTAGGTACTTACCTCCACTCACATACATAGCTATTCTCATTCAGTGCTGCCCTCTATATGCAAAACAATTGTGCCACAAGCCTTTTATCTCCTCTCCATTGGAATTGACTGATTCCAGTGCATCTCTCATTCAAATCATCATGTATCAACCCTCCTAAAAGTGTGACATACTCTCCTGATGCATGTGACTCCCTCTATTCAATTCTACTGAACTATCACTTTGAGTTTTGGTAGAAGATGAAAGCAGTAGTTTTCAGTAGGGAGGAAGGGTGGGAAGTGTGACAAGAGGTAAGTATCCATCAGAAATACATTTTCAGTATAGGAAAATTATAACTTCAGACACGGTACATTACCTCCACTCGCATAAATAGCTAGAATCACAGTTTGAATAGGTGGAGGGACCGTTGGAAGGGAAAGAGAGAAGTATCCTTCATAAACATCGAAAAACACTCCCTAAGAGGAGACAGTCATGCCATTGGTAAGTCAACTACAATTTAAAACCCAGCCATCTGGTGGGGGTAGGAAAGAGGATCATACTGTCTTCATCTCAATTTCATGAGGCTGGAGGGAATCAAGAACCCCAGACCAATGAACGGGGTACATGTTAATATAACAAATTAATAGATCGATCCAGGAACCCAATATCCAATATTGAAAAGATGCCTACATAATGTAAACCATCTCCCTCAAAATTGAAATTGACCAGAAACACCCCAAGCACAGAAACATCCTCAGAATAATAAGCATTGAGGGATAGTGGAAGGGGAAGAACCGTAATAATCTGCATATCCCTCCACCATGACCCACAACACTGATGGAGTAACAAGAGTATAAATGAGGGAAGAATATAGACATCTATAATACATTTGTGAGGACTTATGTTGATTGGTTCAACTCTAAATCCAAAACCCAGTCACTGGGAACCGACATCCACATAGGGGTAGGATGAGGGATCCCAATTAAAAGGGTGAATTGCAATTTTGACACTTCACTCCCATTTATTTTTGTATCATATTGGAGGATATCAGGTTATGTACACCAGCAGAACACCACCCTACTCTCAACTGAATGGTTTTCTAATCATATCTATATTTTGTTTGTATTTCATTAACTAATTCAGGAGGATGCCTCCATGATCCACCACCCAATGGCTTGGAACTGGAAAGTGGTAAGGACTCTCAAACTTCACTAGAAGAAAAGGGGGGATACAATGGACAGTCTGGAGGAATGACAACACAGGAGACAGTGCAATGGGTGACCACAAAACCCTATTTTTAAAAGCAGACCATACCAATTAATTCAATACAAGGCAACGTGTGTTGCTTGGCAATGGAAATATAATATGTACGTCGACTGGGCTTTACAGTGTGGATTTGACCAGTTAAAGAACATCTGCTCAGGCACCACTTGCCACAGAGCAGGATCCAAACAATGAGTAATAATAAAAAGGGAAAAAGGCCCCTGAAAAGAAATAAGGCATAATAAAATAACTTACCCAGTCAAAGTCTCACTGAAGTCTGAAGAATGGCTACAGGCAGAAGACGATAGCCTGGAGTGGAATAATCCATGATACTATGCAAATAGTGAGAGATGAACATATTAGGGATAGCCCACATGCTCAATTGAAGAATTTCTTCCAAGTAATGATGAAGATGAGATACCAATGAAAAGATAAGGTGTCAAATTTGATAGAAGACACCCAGAACAATGAATGGGAGAGATACGATAAAGAGGAATAAACCAATCGATTTAAAAGCTGAACCCAACTGGCGAGAGTGGAAGGAGAAAGATCACGAACAGAGGACTGCTGCCAAGGAATAAAGAGGTAGGAATGAGCACCATGGAAGGAAGCCATGTGGGAAATATAACACCAAAGAGCACGTACAGGGCATTGAAGTCTATCTGGATTGTGCCAAGGATAATGGTGGGAAATGGAAGGAAGGGAAATCAGCAAAAAGGAGGAGTTACCATTACAAGCTGCTGAAGTTATGGTGAGAAACGAATGATACAGATAAAGGAGAAGTTATGTAGAATGATAAAGAGTATGTGAAACATTGATGCCAATAAAATGGATTTTCAATTTCCATGGGCTAAGAGGAGAGGGAAATATGTATTAAGGGAAAGGTGAAACAAGGAGCACGTTGATAGTAGTTTGAATGGAGACAAATTCAGGCAGTGAAGGACCACATTAATATCCCAACCTGGACGGGCAGTCTGTCATGATGGACAATTAATCCAGAAGGAATGCATCAACAGGGAAAAAGTAGGACAGGTAAACACCCTACAATATTGGGAAAATGAAAGGTATGGGACAAAGTGGCCTGATAACTCAAGATCGAAAAGCCAAGTGAGGAAATCTGCAATATAAGGAACAGTGGATTGAGCAGGGGAAAACCCTTGACCCAGAGACCAATGACGGAAAACATTCCATTTATGATGATAAACTTCTATGGAGGAAGGACAAATGGAACGAGCCAGAAAAAAGCTACCCATTGGGTCAAGCTGGATCTCCTCACCAAGGGCTGGATGAAAACCAGGTATTAAGACAGAAGGCAGGAAGAGCTGGATGAAGCACCTGTGACCAAGGTAGACAAAGAAGAGATGGAGTCAGAGAAAGAGGTAATGGAGGGAGTAAGTTGGAGCTAAAGAAGTTGCAGAAACCATGGCTGATCCAGCCAATAAGGAGCAATCCAAAGGACTTGACACGGATGACTGAAATCACTTGAATGGAAGGATAAACATATAGGTATTTGTTGGTCCCGTCCTGGCTGAAAATATCAACAACCAGAGAAAGAAGATGAGGGACTAGGGACCAAACAGAGGCAATTTGTGGTTAAGGGACATGGTAAAAGCATCAATGTGAGAAGTACCCCACTGACTAAAGGCAAAGCCGATCTGTGACAAGATTGAAAGCACCCAGAACATGACACAAAATGATATGAATATGTAGTGTGTAGGTCCAAAAAGGAAGAGGGATCAAGAATGGATGCCATCCTGGTGATTCAGATAAGCAACCACTGTTGAATTGTTGGAATGGATCGTTACCAGATGATTTATGGCCAGCAGGAGAAAATGAACCAAAGCACAATGTACAGTAAGAAGCTACAGCATGTTGATATGATAAGACTTCTCAACTGCAGACCAATACACTGAAGTTTCGTATTGATCGACTCATTCCTCCATTCCTGAATGGATGCATATCTGAAAATGTGTAAATCTGGACGAGGAGGAGAAAGCAGGACACCTGCTGACATTGTGAGTCTTGTACAACTACCAATGAAGATCGTCGACTAGGGTAGGAGGAAGAGTAATAAGAGCCGTCAAAGGATTCCTAGCAAGATTCCACTGAGCCTGCATATGAGCCCTACCAAATAAGTTAAGGGCTGCCATGGAAGACCACATGCCCAAATGTGAGATGTTATAGAGGGAGCAGTAAGAGTATGAAGAACTTAAAGCTCCATCGAATGAAGTCGAAGAGAAGAAGGTAGGGCCTGAATGAGATGGGTGTTGTAAAAAACACCCAAAATGGACAAGATGTTTGGAATGAGCTAACAGAAGCCAGTCGTCCATATAATGATGAAAGCACAACCTGAGAACATGTAATTGTGTGACGAGTGAATACTCTGACTACAAAAACATATGGGGCTGAAGCAAGCCCGAAGGGCAGTGTGCAAAACTGATAAGCCACCCCAGGGTGACCAAACCAAAGACAGGGTCACGACTGATGAGATATCGGGATATGCAAATAAGCATTCACGACATCCACCTTGGTCATCCATAAACCTGGAGAAAAAGCCCACCTGAGGGTGAGAAATGACCACATGGTGAAACAGGGCAGATTGAGAAATTGGTTGAGGTGGGACAAATCTATTACAGGCAACAAACAGTTTGCAATAATAGCCTGGAGAAAGATGATGAAGAGGTTTGGTGAGACAGAAGGTCTTTTACTGCCTCTTACAGACGCTGGCTGGTGGTAGGATTCTGAGCCATGGGGAAGGAAATGGGTACCTGAGACAAAGGAGGAGGGGGGAGAAATTGTAGAACAAGACTCTCTGATAAAACCCAAAGATCTGTGGTGAAAGATCATCAAAGGGGAACAAATTCGTACACTTGGGCTTCCACCAGACCAGAACCCACTGGGTAGTCACTGGTACTTTTGGCGACGTGCCCATCTACATCAAATAAAATGACGAGATGAGAAACCCCTGGATGGAGGAACAGGTAAAGGCTGAGAAGGACTAGGAGTGGAAACAGGAATAGGGGCTTATCTTGGTTCCGACTGTGACAAACGTCCTACCAAGGAGGAAAGGGTAGAGTTTGATGCACAGATTCCACATGTGATTCCAAAGTCTCAGGTACATGATCAAAAACATACCATCAAAAAAATGAGCCATCCATAAATCCCCAAGAACATAATGAACTTAGGCCAGATCTACAGCCAGAACATTCCAAAAACAGAGAAACCACATGTATAAAGGGAGAGCCAAAGACAATAATCTAGCCAACGTGTAAGTAATAAGGTAGAGGCTTTCCCTCAAAAAACCTTCAAGATTTCAGTGGATTACCTCAGAAAGGAGATGAATAGTAGATAAATACCATAGAAGAAAAGTAAGGGTAAGATGAAGGTGTGAAAACTGGACATGGGTTAAATGCACAGGAAAATCAGGGACTGCCCTCCACACAGGTAAAATCGACCCCAACTGTTGAGAGTCGAGAAATGGACAGTCATCCTGATGGTAAACTAATGCAAATTGATATGTGGCCGTGGAGGGTAAGGCATGATGGCACCCTCAACCAGTTGTGAAACCAATTGTTCAGCATGAACCTTAATAACCTGGGTGGGTGGGAAAACTAAATATGGAGAGGAAGAACAATCATGCAACAAAGAAGGACAAGTACCGTAGGAAATCGGGGAAATGGATAAAACATCACATACATGAGGAATCATGTCTAAAAATGCAGTATTAGGTCTAGCTGATTCCGCAGGTGGGGAATAGGAAGATAAGGCAGTGGTGGGAAAAGGCTATCAAAATCTTCATCGGCTCAAATAGGTTCAGCTTGCTCAGGTGGAAGTTGGGCAAATTCAGAAGAAGGAGGTTTACCCATACAACTATCAATCTCATGATGGATAATTGCAAATAAATCCAACAATGAGTCTCCTCCACCTGTAGCCTGTGAAACAGTGCAAGTACGAGGTATGATACTCAAAGTGGTAACACGAACCTCATAATTAATTGAAGTAATATATACCAAACAATAGTGTTTGATGTAAAACTGCGACTGTGAGGAAAAAAAAAAGACTGGGAAATGAAATTAAAGTAAAATACTTCTTCAATGTAAAGAAAAAAGAAATCCCACTTCAGAAATTAAATGATTAAAATCATGAATACAGATCACATGAAGAACACCAAAAGAAAAGAAAAGTCTGAACACGAGTACTGCCAAACAGTGATAGTTTGGTAGAATTGAATAGAGGGAGTCACATGCATCGAGTATGTCACACTCTTCTTGGTGGAGGGTTGATGATTTGCATGAGAGATGCATTAGAATCAGTAAATTTCATTGGAAGGAAGATAAAAGGCTTATGGCATATGTAAAAATGTTTTTTGCATATAGAGGGTAGCACTGAACGAGAATAACTATGTATGTGAGGAGAGGTAATGTACTGTATCAGAATTTATTAAGTACACCTTAACACATTTCTTCGTGATAATTTTAAATTTGAAACAATTAAACGTATTATATACTTTTGATACCATCACATTTTGTTGAAAAGATGAACAGCTTTATAAGCATAAATTAAGCAACAAAGAATAAACACAAATTTACAAAAATATAAAGATGATTACACCGACTAATTTTGACGTACCATGTGTATCATTTTCAAGGGTATACTATATTTGTGTACAGTGACATCTAGGGAGTGATATTTTTAGGTCTGATTTCTTCATACATATTCCATTGAAAAATGTTTTCCATAATGGATTCAGTTGAAAGCCCATATCATTGTTTATGAGTTTGTCTTCATTCTTCAACGGAATTAGAACTTTTTAAATTACACCTGGAACTAATGAAACATTTAAATCCTATACAAAAAAACCTGTTCAGAAAAGAAAATTAATCACAAAAAAAGAAACCAACCATCTCTAACCAACATAAGAAAAGTGATTTCATTTGATCCGAAATTTAAATCAGTTGTTTTACCTAACACCGTTGAAAATTCATCAGGCCACCATTTATCAGAAATCCAACTACATGTATAGGATTTGGGAATGAATTTGGAAGTCTCTCATAACAAAGTGAACTCTGAAGAAATTGTTTCAGAAATAGAAGCAGGCATTCGTAACTTGGATGACATCACTCAATCCAATATTAAATGGGAAATGTATAAGATATATACATTTTTTAATATTGTTCATCCCGAACAATAGCATCTTAAATTAAACCAATAACAATTAACAATAACTTAATTAAATGTACAGAATTACAAACACAAAATTACAATTCAACAAAGTCTCTTAATTTTACGGACGTATCTTCTTCCACACTGGTCTCTGTCTCGTTGGTTTCTGCTTCATATGGGGTTCATCTGCTTCATCAGGAAATGTCCTATCGTCGATAACACTCACATCAGTGGTAGTAACTTCATTAAGAGCTTCACCGTTTCCCTTCTCAAAACTGAGTAGAATTTCTTCTTCGACAGTGGCTTTTTCAGGTGACATTTCTTCAGCAGCATCATTTGTTCCGTTGTTCACTTCGTCCAAGCTGAAATGTCCTGGACCGTGATAACGCCAAAGCCTATTGGCATGCACCACTTTTGGCTTACCTCGCCGACCACATTTGATTCGGAAAGTCACGTCTGAGAGACGATCCACTATGTCATATGGGCCTTCCCATGGAGAAGACAACTTCGGAGACTTCACTTTGGTCTTCCTGGGATTATACAACCACACCTTGTCTCCTGGTTCAAAGTTGACTTCAGTAGATCTCTTATCATAAGATAGCTTCATCGAATCATCACACGTTTTCAAGTTTGAACGCACTTCATGGTGAATATCATCCATCCTTTCCGATAACACTTTCACAAACTCTGACACATTCTCAGGCAACTCTTCATAAGGTAGACGTCCCTTATGCTTG
>NW_013671795.1:28692-29485 GCF_000517525.1 Limulus polyphemus | reverse complement strand
AGTTGGCGGTGGGTGGTGATGACTAACTGCCTTCCCTCTCGGCTTACACTGCTAAATTAGGGACGGCGAGCGCAGATAGCCCTCGTGTAGCTTTGCGCAAAATTCAAAAACAAACAAACAAACAATAGACTAGACACCTTCTCCCAAGCAGGGCGCAAAACACTTGCTTTTAGAAAATCAATTATTGGCTTCAAATCATGGTCTTTCCCCTGTTCTGCTTTGATATCTATATTTGGTACACTTCATCATCATCAACTCTTTCAATCGGCTTGACTTCAGCTTGATGGAACCTGGTTAGTTCAACCTCTCTTTTAACAGTTACCGGAACTTGGCCTCTGTTGTTCCCAAACGTCATTTTATCAAATTAGTTACAAACTTCCTCGGTAGTAAGTAGTCCAATCCTGATATGCATTCGTCTTCAGTGTCAGCCAAGTATACTTTCTGTCTGTCCTTTATGCTTAATGAGCTCAATAGTTACCCACACTGGTCCCCACAACCTTGCATAATGTCCTGTCACACCACAAAGCTTCTGTATGGCTTCTGGCACTCCTTCGTGATCTAACACCTTGATGCTCACAAGGGTTTGCTGAGGCGCAGAATCTATGACAAAGTTGCACCTTTGGCCATCCAGCTTTCCTGTCAAATAAACACTGTGTGTGCTTGGCATTTTACACCTAGCTGTTGGGTCTTTCATGATGGGGGCTGGTGAGTGTCCCTCAACACCAACTACTACTGGTCTTCTTGAGGCTGACTTGTTGGTAATATTCTTCTTACACTGACTCCTCAGATGTCC
>NW_013671795.1:27639-28671 GCF_000517525.1 Limulus polyphemus | reverse complement strand
TGCTTCCCACAGTGCTTTCCCATCGAATTCCTGTGGCTTCCTTCATACTGGATCACTCCTATTACTGACATTCATATATGGGATGTGACTTCTAACAGGACTGAATATGTCTGCTTTAGGGTTTAGCTGCAGGGTCTGGAAGGGGCTTGCCTTTGTCTGGGTCTGATTAAGTCGATAGTTAATGTATCCTCCTTGTGTAAAAGACAATAAATCGTCCTTTAATGTATCTAATTCGCTTTTAAATTTACTAATGTTTTCCATTTGTACTTCTTGCCACTGTTGTTGGCTTTCCTGTAGTTGCTGCTGACTTTCCTGCATCTGTTGGAGACTTTCCTCCTGTTTCCTTTCTTGTTCTAGTTGCCACTGCTGTAATCTCTCTTCTTGTTTATTTTGCTGTTCTAGCTGCCACTGTTGCAGGTTTTCTTGCCACTGCTGTTGTCTCTCTTCTTGTTTCTTTTCTAGTTCTTCTTGTTTCTTCTCTTTTTCCTCCAACAACTGCTGTAATCTCTCTTGTTTATTTTGCTATTCGAGCTGCCATTGTTGTAGGTTTTCTTGCCACTGCTGTAATCTTTCTTCTTTTCTTTTTTCTTCAACAACTGCTGTAAGCTCTCTTCTTGTTTCTTTTCTCGTTCTTCTTGTTTCTTTTCTTTTTCCTCCAACCACTGCTGTAATTTCTCTTCTCGTTCTTCTTGTTTCTTTTCTCATTCTTCTTGTTTCTTTTGCTGCTCTTGTATTGCTGCCATCAAGTCTGCTAAGCTGTAGTTTGATTTTCCGCCTCTGGTTTCCATTTTGTTTTTTGTCCCACTCTCTGACACCAATTGTTACTTCTTCGTTCGTTAGTTAATTTTTCCGTAAATTCTTACCAAAGAAACTTTACCGATACAAGTCCTTTCTTAAATAAAACTGGTTTATTCTTTCTGAATATAACTTTCGATACACTTAATTTCAACAGTCCGCTATAACAAACGCAATAAATCTCAACGAATGTCTCACGTGCTCGACTCAACAATACCCAGTTCAATTACACATATT
>NW_013671795.1:22997-27453 GCF_000517525.1 Limulus polyphemus | reverse complement strand
GTGATAATAAAATTGACTTTCTAGATGTTCTAATCACAAGAAATTCCGATGACACAATTGAAACAGAAGCTTATCAAAAACCAAACAGTGTTGGTCTATTCTCCCATAAAAGATCAAATGATGTACAGAAGTAGGTGTTTACAAAACATTAATTTGGTGAATGCTCAGTATCTGATCAAAGAGTTTGTTGAGTTTTATAAACAAAGCCAAGGAAGTAATGTGGAAAAAACAATATCTATATGTTTACCTTACTACCCAGAAATCTCAAATAAACATTATTGTACAACAACTAAATTAAACCAAACTTCAATCCTACTTGAAAACTTTCAAGTAAACTAAATAAAGGGAAATACCCTATCAATAATTTCCAGAAACAATGAATATATTCGATCTAATGCTCGTGCAACAAAGTATATGTAAGTCAAACTAAATGATTGTTGAATGTAAGGATAAACGAGCATGAAGATCATTGCCGCCATTTCGAAATATAAAAATCAGCCGTCACCACACATGTATACCAAAATGACCACATAATCAGATGTTCACATAAACAAAACTCATTGCAGAACCTAAATATTTTCACCAAACTGCTATTGATTGCAGACAAACTCATAAACAATGATATGGACTTTCAACCTAAACCATTATGGAAAACAATTTTCAACAAAATACGTATGAAGAAATCAGACTGAGAAAACTCTTTAGATATCATGATGTATTACATTGAGCAAGCCTTTTGTTAGAGACATCTCTTGAATTGTCTGAGCTCATTCTATATTAACAGAATCCTTTGTATTATGCAGTCCATTAACAGATCCATCTCAAAGCAGTTTCCTGCTATTAATGAACTCTCTCTTTTATTTTCTGAGAGATCCCAAATTAAGCATTACCATGTGCTAAACAAAAGAGCTGATTTGACAAGTTTTAGTAACACTTCGTACAGTGGATATTCTGTCACGTTTTGCTTACAACACTAAGTTACAGAAGAAATCAACTCTGATGAGTTATCTATTCATCATCCCTTGTTTCTTTCTCTGTCCATTCACGAGGAATTTCACTATTCTATCTTCCATTTATCAGAAACAAGTGATATTTCATTCACACGCACTACTTGGGTCATTTTTATACCATTCTTCTTATTTCTGTGCCTTCTTTCCATGATACTCAGTGAGTGACTGAAAACATGTGAAATCATCCAAAAGTTCACTATAACTTGTTAATTCCTTCAGAACATTATGAAACAAATGATAAAAGACTCTTTCTCGTATTCATCAATGACATATTCTGTTTCTTTGAAGACAATTACTTCAAGGCAGTTCTTGTTAACTGACCAAGTTCCATCTCTTGATATGGTAGCTGATGTTCTTGTTAACTGACCAAGTTCCATCTCTTGATATGGTAGCTGATGTTCTTGTTAACTGACCAAGTTCAATCTCTTGATGTGGTATCTGATGTTCTTGTTAACTGACCAAGTTCCATTTCCTGATATGGTAGCTGATGTTTTTGTTAACTGACCAAGTTCCATTTCTTGACCTGATAGCTGATGTTCTTGTTAACTGACCAAGTTCAATCTCTTGGTGTGGTATCTGATGTTCTTGTTAACTGACCAAGTTCCATCTCTTGATATGGTAGCTGATGTTCTTGTTAACTGACCAAGTTCAATCTCTTGATGTGTTATCTGATGTTCTTGTTAACACACCAAGTTCCATCTTTTCACTGTATAGTATATGGGTCAAAGGTTCCTGTTTTTTAAACAATGTCAGACACCTACTGTAAAGTAGCTCAACTCCTATTAAAAATAACAAGGCTGTTTTCATAACAGGTTCATTCATCTTTCAACAAATCCTTTCACACCAATCATTCTTTTATAGCTTCTTACATTTAAGGGTAAACAAAATGTTAGGACCTTTGAGGGATGAAAAAAGGAAGGATACTATCTGATGATTATGAGATGGCTAGGTTATTAAATTTTGCTTTTTCTTTGGTTTTTACTAACGATGATTTAAGCAGTATTCCACATCTTGAACAGCTGATAAATGTAAACGAGATCAAACAAGATGACTGAATTAATTATGAGCTAGTTAAGAAAAAAATTGGGAAGTTTAAAAACTGATAAAGCTCCTGGGCCAGATAATATTTCCCCAAGGATTTTGAAGGAGGTTAAAGATTGGATATGTAGGCCACTTACTACTCTTTCTTCAGTCCTTAAACAGTGGGAAGGTACCAGAGGATTGGAAGTTAGCTAATGTAACTCTTCTTTTTCAAAGGGGTGAAAACAATTGTCCCAGTAATTTTTGACCTATTAGTTGTGGGAAAGGTTTTGGAATGTCTGTTAAAAGGTGCCTTGCAAAGTTCTTTAGCATAGTGTTATGACAGCGGAAGGCACGTGACGCTGGTAACACATGATGAATTTCTTGAATGATCATGAATTATCGGGTAAGCCCGAGTTTGTTCATAATGTCCTCTTTTTTAGTATATAAGCCTGGCAGAGAAAGCCTGGGGAAAATGAATGTATGATAAAGCGGACAGTAGTCACGGTAAGTTTCGGGCGAAGTTATCGAGATTGTGAATTGAGTTGTTAAGTTTAAAGTGACGAGAAACGTACTGACAGTGGAATAACTGTGTACTAAAAGTTTGTATCGAGAAAGAATAAACTGGTTTAATCAAGAAAGGACTTGTATCACTGAAGTTCCTCAGAAAGAATGTCTACCTGAAATTAACAAACAAGCAGATACATAACAAATTGGTGACAGAAGTGGGATGGAAAAGGAAAAAAAGAAGATGGAAACAAGAAGTGGCAAATCAAACTACAGCTTAGCAGATTTGATGGCAGCAATACAAGAACAGCAAAAGAAACAAGAAGAATGAGAAAATAAACAAGAAAAGAGACTGCAGCAATGGTTGGAGGAGAAAGAAAATAAACAAGAAGAGAGACAACAGTAGTGGCAAGAAAACCAGCAACAGTGGCAGCTTGAACAGCAAAATAAACAAAAGAGATTACAGCAGTTGTTGGAGGAAAAAGAAAAGAAACAAGAAGAACAAGAGAAGAAACAAGAAGAGAGATTACAGCAGTGGTTGGAGGAGAAAGAAAAGAAACAAGAAAAGAGGATACAGCAGTGGTTGGAGAAGAAAGAAAACAAATAAGTGGTTGGAGGAGAAAGAAAATGAACAAGAAGAGAGACTACAGCAGTGGCAAGAAAACCAGCACCAGTGGCAACTGGAACAAGAAAGGAAACAGGAAGTACAAATGGAAAAGATTAGTAAATTTCAAAGTGAATTAAATACATTAAATAATGATTTACTGTCTTTTACACAGGGAGGATATATTAGTCATGGACCTAATCAGCCCCAGACAACAGGAAGACCCTTCCAGACCCCGCAGCTAAACCCTAATGCAGACATCTTCAGTCTTGCCAGAAGTCACATTCCAGACATGAGTGTCAGCAATAGAGGTGATCTAGTACGAAGGAAGCCACAGGAATTTGATGGAAAGTCATTGTGCACAATTTGAGCTACTGGCAGAAATAAATGGATGGACAGAGGTGCAGAAAGTAGTGTACCTGGCAATGAGCTTGAAGGGACAACCATTGGAAATACTTGGACAGTTGTCAGCAGATGACAGGCACAACTATAGAGTACTGGTAGCTGCTCTAGAACTCAGGTATGGAACTCAAAATCAGTCCGAAGTCTACAGGGCTAGGTTTAGGATGGGAGTCCATGCTAAAGAGGTGAGCCTGCAAGAACTGGCACAGGATTTGGAAAGTATGGCACACAAGGCCTACCCAACTGCACCACCCAATGTCCTCAAGCTGTTGCTGAGGGATCAGTTAGTAGACACCTTGGACAGTCCACAACTGAAGATACAAGTGAAGCAAGCACACCCATCTACTATGCAGGATGCAATGGCCAGAGCTATTGAATTCGAATCCTAGGTTAAGTCCAGCACAGAGGTACCAAGGTTGGTACAGTCATCAGGATTCAAGGCCAGAAAAGGTCAGCTTTCAAATAGGTTTGAGGGACTTTGCTGGCATTGTAACAAACCTGGGCACAAGAAAGCTCAATGCTGGAGACTTCAACACAGGGAAGATGACACAGCAGGAAAGGCTGGTATCCAGAAAGGTTGTTGGAACTGTGGAGAGCAAGGACATATGAGGAGCCAGTGTAAGAAGAATATTACCAATAAGTTAGGCTCAAGGAAACCAGTAGTGGTTGGTGCTAAGGGACGCCCACCAACCCCCATCATGAAAGTCCCAACAGCTAAGTGTAAAATGGCAAGCACACATAGTATCTACGTGACAAGAAAGCTGGATGGCCAAAGGTGCAACTTTTTCATAGATTCTGCATCTCAACAAACTCTTGTGAGCATTGAGGTGTTAGATTACGAAGGAGTACCAGAAGCCATACAGAAGCTTTGTGGTGTGACAGGACATTATGCAAGGTTGTGGGGACCAGTGTG